>NC_089811.1:2415125-2605125 GCF_029633855.1 Hoplias malabaricus
TTAGATGACATCATTTCTGCAGAATTTCAGTATGTGTGTCACGGTCATGACCAGGTTAACGCTCCTGACCACTGACAGGAGTGTTATGAGTAAAGGAAGCTTGGTACCACAATATTAGGTTATTTATACCCAGTACAGAGTCGTAACGTGAAATTAAAGCAATGACGGTATTCACACAGAGACACTACTGTTTTTACAACATTTAAATATATATTTCCTGCATCTCACTTCAGTAAAACAGTATAATGAAGTGTACACTGTCACAAATTATTAAAATAATACAATATACTTAATGATACTAGTCTTTTAAAGTATAGTTAACATTTATTATTCCAAAATACACCGCTGTATGAACTTATTAAATTAAATTAAACTATACCAGTCCCTTAATTAATATATAGTAAATGTTATCTACTGTAAACCGACGTTATACCCAAACATTAGCGGTTTAAAACAGACTTAATTACATTGTAATAGTCTATAACCAGGGTAAAGTATTAAAGCAAGCACCAGGCTCTTACCTCCGTCTGAAGCTGAATGAATGAGCCTCAAGTTTAGAGTGGGTTTGTAAAGGTAAATGTTGACGTCATAGGAAGTCTACGTCAAAATCTTCCACTGTTGTGTTTAAACAACAGTACGCACTAAAGCACACTGTGGCAGCACACTTCGACAAGGTAGCGCCTGGACTCTTCTTCTGACAGTTCCCGGAAGAGGCGACCACACTCGGAGTCAGGGCGGTCCCCGAGCCCCCTGCAGCTCTCCGAGGGTCACGGTCGAGTCTCACTGCCTTTAAAATGAACCCATGGCGGGGTGCTGAATTCGGCACAACACCTGCTTCAATGCGTACATACGATTTATTATAAAACCCCGACTTCCCGAAGGTCTTTCAGTGATGACAGTGGTTCTATAAAGAAATCAGTTGAATATCCTTTTGTTTACAGGGGGAACAAGTGACGTCACTGCATGACCCCCAAAACCCACTCGGAGATGAATGACAGGAATGCTTTCGCTACTATAATAAAAGCAAGCCATGACCCAGATCAGTATTTACACAAACACACACACACACACCAGACCGGAAACGGGCTTCCATACCTTCCCACGGGGGTCGTCGTGATCTTCCTTAAAAAGTATGTAAGGGGTGGGGTGGATGGTACTTTCCCTTTCGTTTTACGTGTTGAAGCCTGATTCATATCAAATGAACTGCACACTTACTTATTCTGGAAGGTCAGGATCCCCACTGAACAGCAGAGGAGGGATGACTTGGTTGTGGGTCTGTCTCAGGGCTGCAGTGACGCTGAGGTGGTTGGTGTGCTTTGAGCTGGTAAGATTGGATCAGACACGGCAGTGCTGCTGGAGTTTTTAAATATTTAAAGACAATGATCAAGACTGCAATGAAGGAACACCACATTCCAGTCGCATCTGGTCTGTTACGAAGCTCTCGGGTCAGTGAATGATATTTAAATAATAATAATAATAATTATAATAATAATAAAAGGTCCCTGTCCGATACGAAAGGGCTTCCTGCAGATGAACCGCATCTGGAGGTGTTCAGACGACGGAGAGGCCTCTAAAGTCTAATGTATAAAAGCATTGCTCTATTCGTGAGTAACATCGTTTGTTTTATTGTTGTTGTTTCAGATGCAGTACTTAAAGGGAATGTCTACGTTTGTGTGTTAATGCAGTTCTCTCTGGTTGTTTACATTCAGAAGCCAAGTGACTTTTAAAGTGGAGAGGTGTGTTTTGGGGTGAAAATGACTGTTTGTTTTTGTGTCTGAAGTTTAACTTCTCTATAAGTTTTTATTCCGTTTGAATTACCACAGAAACTCAGTTTGGAGACCACCGTAAGTGAGATCTGAAACAGCAAAAATAAGTCAGTGTCTACCCGTGAAGCAGGAATAAAGCAACATCCTCATTTCGGTTCATGTTTTTCAACATTTGGAGTTTGATTTCTAAAAGTATAATGCTTCTGTTTTGAGCAGAGAGACAGAGAAATAACTAGCATACTGTTAAACTCGTTTATAGACACTGGGGATTCGTAAACACAGTAGATTATGTTTCCAGCTCAAACCGACGGGAGAGCAGCAAATGATGAGGAAATATCTAAAATGTATCAAAAGTTTTGTTTTGATTGCCATCATCAGGAGAAGGATAACTCCGTGAGAGTAAACACAGAGCGAAGCTGCTACAAAACTAAACAGCTTGAGTTACAAATGTGTTTCTGTGGTAATTCAAATAGCGAATAAAAACTTAGACAAGTTACACTTCAGCTGCATCACATTTCCATTGTAAAAGACACTGAGCTTATGAACATAAACAAACCAGAGAGAACTGAGCTTCTCCAAAATGGTCAACATTGCCTTTAAATGCCACTGGCGCACTGAGAACAGTCTACCGACCAAAAACAACCAGCGTCCTGTGTCACTGATGAAGGACTAGAGGACGAGCGACACACACTGTGCAGCGACAGATGAGCTACTGTCTCCGACTTTACATCTACAAGGTGGACAGTGTGTAGTTTTAGTTAATAAACATCCTATAACGAAGACACACACCTCTGCACATTTATTTCTATGTTCCCTCTAGTGGTGAAGCTACAATCAGTATTTTATTGTTGAGATGGAGTGGTGTTTGCAGGTGGAGTAGCTGAGAGTAAGTACTAAATGTGAGGTGTAAACCCTGCAGAGACCTGTCAATCACCACGAAATGCAGAGCTCCAGCACAAACTCGCCGTTTGTAAAACCTCCAGCGAAAGCCAAACTGATCTGTGAGAACTGGGGCGCGGAGCCGTGTTCAATCTAAAAAAAAAAAAATAACAGCATGCGAACACCTACCGAGGAGACGGCGCCGGACTTTACCGCCGAGTGCTAGTGGAAAAACGACCCCCTAAAAGAGAGCTGATCCCATGCAGTTAAAAAGCAGTGAGACTCGTGTCCGAATGGCCACAAATCCTCACAGAAATGTTCTAACGTTTAGTGTAAAAAAAGAGCAGAAGTGGATACGAATGCAAGGGAGAACACATGATTAATACAGAAAGAAGCTATTGTTCACGTCCTGGAAATTACACATTAATGTTCATTTCTTTACGCCTTGATAAAGGTGTTGCACTGCAATGTCGTTTCTCACCCAAGAACACGCTAATAACCAATGACAGAGAAACAAAAGACCCTAGTTGACTCACTCCCTCACAATGACTTTCACATTTACTTTTTATTACACACTCATTCAGGGCCAGTCTCACTGACCACCTCTGTCACAAATTAACAGGTCAATGTTATGTAGAAGGACAAGAACCAGCTCAGTGGCTTGAAAGGAAAAACAAAGAGTCCGGTGTCACGTGGCTCTTCCGATTGTGAGCTTTCTCCTGGACGCTGCTCTCAGTGATCGGATTTCTTCGGAGTGAAGAAAGCGTACTCCACCGCGAGAGCCACGGCAAATGCCACGAATCCACCTTTAAAGCCGCGCAGCAGAACATTCTTGAAGGTGACGGGGTTCCCGAAGCTGCCCGTGTACCGCCACGCCTCATTCCTGAGGAAACGGAAACAGAAGATTGAAGTGTGGGTGATGTACAATTCAAGCTAATCACAAACAGAAAATTGAAAATTCTTTAACCGGTCTGTTTACATTAAATAAGGTCTTGAGGTTACAGAAATACTTCCACTCCTTACACATATCCAATTACAGTTGTGTGTAAAGTGCCGTTCTCAAGGGCACTTCAGCTGTTGATTGTGGGAGGAGGACAGTGCTGTTCCTTCACTCCTACAGCCCACAATGTTTCTGCCGGACATGACATGGAACTGCCGAAAGAAAACCAGATACGGCTTTCTTTAAAAGTGGGCCGTACCTGAACTCAAAAGATCAAACTCTGTGTACGTCTGCTGTTCACGCAGACGCACAAACGACACGTGAGTCACAAATGAGGAAAATGATCAGACGTGGGCCGTGTTTCAGCCGTGTGAACGTAGCCCCTGTGTTCCCGTTCTCACAGTGCAGCACCTACAAGTTCTGAATGTGGTCTTACCGTGCCCAGGGGTCCTTCAGTCCCCTCCGAGCGAGCCTCTGCTGGGTCATCTCCAGAGGGGTCCCCTCCCACTTCCAGACCTTGTAGTCCGGCATGGACAACTTGCCGTGTCCGTGATCTCCACCCATGGCTGCTTTAAAAGACAAGGTAAACACAGATGTACTCAGCAGATGGTGAGGAAACATCTTCTGAATTTTATACAAATTATTTGTTGATTACAGTCTTGAACGTTGTCTTTACAAGTCTAGCTAATCTCAGCTGTGTTTATAGCAATATGAAATTAACTTTTACAATGACCGACATGTGTATTGCCCAGATTTGACTAATATGGAGTAAGTTAATTATTTATTTATTGACCGCAGTCTGAGCTTTGTGATCAATGAAAATTAGTAACGGTGATGTTGGCTTCATTCATTCATTGTCTGTAACCCTTATTCAGTTCAGGGTCGCGGTGGGTCCAGAGCCTACCTGGAATCATTGGGCGCAACACAGGGCAACACACACACATTCACACCTACGGACACTTTTGAGTCGCCAATCCACCTACCAACGTGTGTTTTTGGACTGTGGGAGGAAACCCACACAGACACAGAGAGAACACACCACACTCCTCACAGACAGTCACCCGGAGGAAACCCACGCATACAGAGAGAACACACCACACTCCTTACAGACAGTCACCCGGAGGAAACCCACGCAGACAGAGAGAACACACCACACTCATCACAGACAGTCACCCAGAGGAAACCCACGCAGACACAGAGAGAACACACCACACTCCTCACAGACAGTCACCCGGAGGAAACCCACGCAGACAGAGAGAACACACCACACTCCTTACAGACAGTCACCCGGAGGAAACCCACGCAGACACAGAGAGAACACACCACACTCCTCACAGACAGTCACCCGGAGGAAACCCACGCAGACACAGAGAGAACACACCACACTCCTTACAGACAGTCACCCGGAGCAGGAATCGAACCCACATCCTCCAGGTCCCTGGAGCTGTGTGACTGCAACACTACCTGCTGCGCCACCATGCCGCCCCCGTGATGTTTGCTTAAATCCTCAAATTTATCAGAAACGGTTCTATTCAAATAAAATAATAATTAGGTCAACGAATGCACTGTTATCTATCCAACTAATTTGTGCTTACGAATACCCAAACATATATATTATTTTTATTATTATTGAGAACTGTGCCACAGAACCTGCTGTTTTTTTTTGCACCCATAACAATGCATTTAATAACAATTAACAATGCATTTAACACTTGGAGTTAAGTCCTACCTGTGTGGGGATTAGTTCCTAGTTCTCACTGTGTTCTCTCTCATGTGTGCTCACTGCCCCCTAGTGTTCACTAATGTGTGTAAACATGTTTCACCGCACGGACTGGGTTAAATGTGAAGAACAATTTCCTCTGTGTGCAAGCCCAGTGGCCAGTGAAGTCATTCTAATAAGCTCAGGTGTGGCTGCTCCACTGTGGAGGTCGTACAAGTGCAGGCCCTGGGGGCACAAATGAAGGTGTCGTCCCCAAACAGTGAGAGCACTGGAAAGATCTGGGGTATATTTTAAAGCCTGACCACAGAGCTGTCTCTCTACTACAGTCTGCTTCTAAAGGTAACTCTTATAAACTGGATATTATTAAACAGCCCTTCAGCTCTGACGTTTCCTGCAGCTGGAGAATGTGGCCAGGTCCTCAGTGAGAAAGCTAACAAGCGACTAAAACGAACACAGCTCATCTGCCTTTCAAAAACCTGTATAACCATGAGGTCAAACCATTATAAACACTGCATGATTGCATAGAACCCACCCACAGATTCAGAAGAACAGCAAAAAACAGTACTAGGGACCTTCCAGGAAAGGGACAATTTTGAATTATTACCAGACAATCATAGCACAGCTGTGAAAACGAAATCTCCTGGGAGAAAACTGAACTCTCCAGAGGCGGTATTTAAACTGGAATCACTTGGCAGAGGGAGACCAATGCTCTAACAACAAACACGGTTCATAGACCACCTCCGGTCACACACACACACACACACACACACACTTACATCATGGAGGGAATGTTTCAGGTTACACCACTTCCTTGTATTTGAATGAAGTGACTATATTAGTGACAATCATCTTCCATATAAACAAATGAGAAGGGCAGAGGAAAACCAATAAAAACCCCTCTCTGGTGCCTGTTGTGTTATGTTTGGGTTCAAATGAAAAGCAGTGTAAAGGCCAGTTTACGCCTCTGCGCCAAATCTTCACCACAGTCAACACACAGGACCCACACAGCTCTGAACCCCACACCGCAGCCTGACACACACTTCCCCACACAGTGTAGAACAGTGGTTTCCAATTATGGGCCTCAGTGTTACCTTGCTATTTGTTTTGCAAAGTAAAAGTCCTTCAAATCAACTTCAGTAAACATGCTAGAAGATGTGACAGATACTATGTAAATGATTTGCACACACACACACACACATATATGTATAGCTAATAATGTTAATTAGGGGGAAAGAAACGTTTCTATTTTAACACACCGTCTTTCACACCGAAAGATCCTAAGGGTGAACCAAGCATTAACCAAAATGAAGAGAATAATTTCACGACCATTTTAGCTTTAATTACATCCTCAATCTCCACTCAACCTGCTGTTTTCACTGATTTCAGTTCAATTTTATTATGATTTTTGTGGGGCTTTTAAAATGGTTTTTCATGCTTTACGTTCATTTTTCTATCATCTACTGTATCTCTCTGTAAACGAGCGTCACCCCTCAGTACTCAGTGTTTAAAGAGTTGACTGATTAAGGTGGAATGGGAACTCAGAGTAAAATCCTATCAGTAACTGTTGCTTTATGAGACGTTTGGTGATTTTTAAAGCACAAATCTAGCCTTCGTCTGTTTACATTTTATTACGATATAATGATTATCCGTATCCACATTTGTGACTTATTCCTACTGAGAGTTGCCTACTGCACGAGCACAGGTTTATCTCAGACTGAGTTTAACCTACAGCTTTGTCTTCTACAGTCTGAGTGATGAGGGATGACGTCACCTGGATCTGAGAGGGATTCCCAGTTTAGACTGAAACCTGGAGCTCATGGTCAAGTCTCTTCTAGAGAAAAGCTGAAGGAATTTTCCACGGGACAGTGGCCTTCTCTGGAAAATCCCCCTTTTCATTTTTATTAATCTTAAACATAGCCATGGTGTTTTTTTGTTTTAAACACAGGAGCTTATACAAATAAAACTCACTATTACAGTATAATATGAGAATGTTTTTAATTGGGAAAGAACCTGTTTGCACAATTTAATACTGCCCACTAAACAAGCACCGTCCCTGGACGTTCAAAATGGGTCCAAAAGTAGTCTGTCCGTCAAGGACATATTTTAAACGTCGATGGACGTCCAAAATCCATCTTAATAAGTTAGTCAAGTGGTGACCAATCGATAACGTCAGTGGACGTCCAAAACGCGTTTTATACAAGTAATTTATTTCGGGACCAATTAATAACGTCAACGGACGTCCAAAATACGTTTAATAGTCGTCTTTTCAACTTTCATTTTCAACCTTAAGAGAACGTTGATTAGACGGCAGTCATAACGTTATTTCAACGTTGAATCAACGGCTAAATGTTTACTGGGTGGTCTTTTATTTATTTTTTTAAATATTTAATTTAGAAAGAACGCATTTGCACAATTTAATACTGATCAATATCACAGAGCTGCCGACTGCTCAGAAACCCGTGTCCGTCTGAGACTAACTCTCTACAGATTTCCGTTTCATCGCTCGTGTGCCCCCTGTTGCATTTAAGGTGGAATGGATAATTCGGACAGGAAGGTTAGCGCCGTATCTGTAAATATATGCTGTTCTCTGAGAGGTCGGGTAAACTATAAGACACGCATTCAGAATTATTTTGTTTATTGGAGGTATTTAAAGCTGTTTCTGTGAATATTTAAACCGTGTATTAATGATAAATATCTGTATCTGCGCTAAGCTTCAGTCAGAGACCCGCTCTCTGCAGAAAAACACACACATTTCTCCGGTTATTTCCCACCTCTGTCAGAAACACAAGGCCCCGGCGCGACCTCAAAATCTATACGTCTTTCTATTAACTTTACTCTGTGTTTCATTTCTTGATTATTATACATTTATTTAAAATATTTACCGAAAATACACTCACTCTCTGACCTCCAACAGCGTCCGCTGGCCGTTTGACGTCGGGAGAATTCTCTCCAAAATAAAAGTCTCCTTTCCATTATTTTTTTCCCTTAATTTACGGGCAATTTACAATCATTTTTTAATATGTTACTTGTCTCTTGTTTTACACATTCATATCTCGTACATGCATTATTCCATATTTACGTCACAAAAATAAAAAACATTTTTTTGCGTATTTAAAAAAAAGCATTTAAACAAAGGCTCGAATTTTATTTCCTTAAACAACATCAGGATTTTTTTATTTACAGAAATCTATACATGAAAGTATATATTAAACATAGTCATTTCAGTTAAAACACAGACATTACATTTTCATCATTTTTATCGGATTATTTGTGCTTTATTTGTACAGTTTGCATCAGTAGCTCTTAATATGTAATAAGGTTAAAACTGGGCATTATTCTCACACAACGATAGTCACCTGTACATCATTTTCTTTCCAGTAGATGTCGCTATATTCCACCCACATGCCTCCGACATTTTGAACTTATCTACGCAAAAATCCAACATTAAAATCCCCTTCCAAAGAAAATCCACACTGAACCTGTTAACAATTCTGTGACGTGATCGTGAGCTAGAATAGTGGAAAAAAGCAGCTGAAGGGTTTCTGATTTGAAACATCAGTGCTCCAGAGACAGTCTGAAAACAAGGATTCAGCCTCCTGGGTTTCGTATTATAATTATAATTGTGTATGAACGAAAATAATAAAGCTATTCAGCAGAAAACAATCATTTAAATTCACTTGATGAGTAATTCCTATGTAAATACCAGACAGAAGGGAGGGGAGTTCCTCCCACGCTCCAAAAAGTGCCTCAAAGTGACTCAAAAATGTCAGTAGGTGTGAGTGTGTGTGTGTGTGTGTGTGTGTCACTCTGTGAAGGACTGGCGCCCCCTCCAGGGTGTGTTCCTGCCTTGTGCCCAATGATTCCGGGTAGACTCCGGACCCACCACCGCCCTGAACTGGATAAAGGTCACAGACAATGAATGAATGAATGAATTAGTGTTTTGGAGAAACTACATTTCATTCATAGAAACAAAGCAATTATTTATACATAAAAATCACATATTTTTTCACATTAATTTCATTGAAGATTAATAATTACATTAAGAAGCTTTTCTTAGAGTGTAAGGCAGCTATAGGAGCCGTGAATAATCAGAGCGGTCTGTAAATTATTCACATTTACAGTAAAATTACCTTACAGTAAAAAACAGCAGTGTGTTTCAACGTAAGTAATTATATGACATTTGTACTGGACTAATAAGTTAAATATGGTAATGCAATGGGGATGAGACTGTCTTAGACCAATAAGATGCGTTCACTTTGAATCACTCACACACTCACACCTACGGACACTTTTGTGTCGCCAATCCACCTACCAATGTGTGTTTTCGGACTGTTGGAGGAAACCAGAGCAGACACAGGGAGAACACACCACCCTCCTCACAGACAGTCACCCGGAGGAAACCCACGCAGACACAGGGAGAACACACCACACTCCTCACAGACAGTCACCCGGAGGAAACCCACGCAGACACAGAGAGAACACTCCACACTCCTCACAGACAGTCACCCGGAGGAAACCCACGCAGACACAGGGAGAACACACCACACTCCTCACAGACAGTCACCTGGAAGAAACCCACGCAGACACAGGGAGAACACACTACACTCCTCACAGACAGTCACCCGGAGGAAACCCACGCAGACACAGGGAGAACACACCACACTCCTCACAGACAGTCACCCGGAGGAAACCCACACAGACACAGAGAGAACACACCACACTCCTCACAGAGAGTCACCCGGAGGAAACCCACGCAGACACAGTGAGAACACACCACACTCCTCACAGACAGTCACCTGGAGGAAACCCACGCAGACACAGAGAGAACACACCACACTCCTCACAGACAGTCACCCGGAGGAAACCCACGCAGACACAGAGAGAACACACCACACTCCTCACAGACAGTCACCCGGAGGAAACCCACACAGACACAGAGAGAACACACCACACTCCTCACAGAGAGTCACCCGGAGGAAACCCACGCAGACACAGAGAGAACACACCACACTCCTCACAGACAGTCACCCGGAGCGGGAATCGAACCCACAACCTCCAGGTCCCTGGAGCTGTGTGACTGCGACACCTACCTGCTGCACCACCGTGCTGCCCTTGAATCTCATTGTAATGAATGTAAATGTAATCTAATTAATTTAAGATTTCAGCAGTTTAACTGTTAATGAAGTATGTGGAGAATCGTTGCCTCTGTTCAGAAAGGCCACTGACTTTTACTTTTCTTGAAAAATAACAACTGGATGGCAGCTGAATTAATAAATGTCTGACAGAAGGAATGTCAATCAATCCACTCTGAACAGGAAGTGTCCGCACATGGGCCCAGAGTGGGCAGCAGTTGCCTACTCCAGTGGTGCCTTGCTCAAGGGCCCCTCAGCTGTGGATTGAGGGAGAAGGAGGACAGTGCTGTCTCTTCACTCCCACCGCCCCCGATTTTCCTGCCGATCGTGGGAATCGAACCAACGACCTTTCAACCCTAAGCCCTCTTCTCGACTTGGGGCGACCGTCTGTGTGAAGCCTAAACTTGTTCATTCAGGAAGTAAAAAGACATTTGATTCATCAGATTAGTGTTTCCTTTTATGCAATAAATAACAACCCCTTGCTGCTCTTCATGTGAATCACAGAAGGAATGCCACTAAACAACGTGACCTTCTGTAACTGCGGTCTGACGAAGGGGTTCCTGTGACCTGTAACACAGACACTGCCTAATATCATTTCACATCATTTCCTTTCTATATCTGTGATCCCACACACTGCAGCTTTACCTAGACGTACTTCAGTTCCTATCAGAAGACATGACTTGTTTTACTTTAATGGCTTGTAATTTTCATTACCAGGATACAAACGGCTGAACGGCGCCCAGTAAAGTCGCTCGGTTGCTATGAAATGTTCACGAGGAGACAAACCGAACCCCACCTTCCCATGATTATGTTTATAACGATCACGAACCAGGCATTTAGCAGAGTTTATAGTTCCTGGAAGCGTAGGTGAGTGAAGTGGTACTGCAGGGTTTTACAGGTTGAGGTCGGAAGCTTGTGGACACTGTCCAGGAGAAGCTTTTTATTCAGGTGTTACTTATTCAACAGCTTGGCCTTTAGTGGACTTTTCCCACAAGGAGAAGACCTTTTCCAAGTAGAGGCCTGTTTGTGCACAGGATCTGTTTGTGGACACCTGCATGTCCAACATTGTCACACGATGCTGATGGTGTATTGACCACTCTGAACCTGTAAGAGCCAAAAGTGGGCCTAGGGTGGGCTGAAGTGTTATAGGTCACCATGGGTTTGACTGTGGGCAGGTCGGGTTTATGAGCCATTCTGAACCCAGAAGAGCCAGAGACAGGCATTTCGAAACTGCCTTGAACTCCTCCCCAAAGTTATAACTGAGTTCACCTCACGTTTCAGCCTTCACGGGCACGGTCCACACCAGCAAATCTACTCATGCAAGAAAATGAAAAGCTCAGCTGGCGCTGGTATGAAAACAGAGTGGCTCTAAAGTGTGGACAGGAGAGAAGAGGATGGTCAGGTTCAGTCTGGAGCTCTGGCTCTGTGTTGTGTGTGCAGTAGGTATGACTCTGGTGGATGGATCATACACTATGGAGGAGAACACTTAAGGACTAGCTTTTAAGATGTTAGCAAACAGATGCATGACATGGCTAGTTTAATACTGAGTGAGGGGAGAAGGAGTGGGTAGTTCTACAGAGAGAGAGAGAGAGAGAGAGAGAGAGAGAGAGGGAGGGAGAAGAGAGAGAGAGAAGAGAGATAGATAGAGAGAGAAGAGAGAGAGAGAGAGAGAGAGAAGACAGAGAGAGTGAGAGAAGAGAGAGAGAGAAGAGAGAGAGAGAGAGGGAGGGAGAAGAGAGAGAGAGAGAGAGAGAAGAGAGATAGATAGAGAGAGAGAAGAGAGAGAGAGAAGACAGAGAGAGAGAAAGTGAGAGAGAGAGAGAGATGAGAGAGAGAAGAATAGAGAGAGAGAGAGAAGAGAGGAGCGAAAGAGAGAAGAGAGATAGAGAGAGAGAGACAGAGAGAGAGAGAGGGAGAGAGGGAGAGAAGAGAGAGAGAGAGAAAGAGAGAGAGAGAGAAGAAGAGAGAGAGAGAGAGAAGAGAGGAGCGAGCGAGAGAGAGAGAGAGAGAGAGAGAGAAGAGAGAGAGAGAGAGAAGAGAGATAGATAGATAGATAGATAGAGAGAGAGAAGAGAGAGAGAGAGAGAGATAGATAGATAGAGAGAGAGAGAGAGAGAGAGAGAGAGAGAGAGAGAGAGGAGAACTGGGATAACTTGATGGGACTCATGGTTACAGATGGCTGTGGCATCACTGGGGATCAAACTAATGACGATCTCCAACCTATAGACAGTGGCACTGATGTGTGAAAGGGTCCCTAAAGGGAGTATCTGTGCTGAACTGTTGTGTCTGTTCCACTTATTTTGACCCAGAAGAAAAGCAGAAGTGATGACATTTGTGAAAAGCTCAGAAAAGCTTCAGCGAACACAATGGCTCTCAGAGTGATGAGGTAAAGTCCTGGCTGGGTTTGTTCCTTGGGAAAAAGTAATGCTGTTACACAATTAACTGCACAGATTGTGTAATAATTTGTTAATTAAATTGTATTAAATTAATCATGTATTAGTTCAATGAAGAGAAATTAAGCCTGGAACTCTCCATTCTGAATCTGTGTGTGTGGGAACCCAGACTCATGGTCTAAGTGGTTTACTTCTGTATGGTGTGTGTGTGTGTGTGTGTGTGTCCTTCTAAATGTTTGGTGGGAACTGTGTGGAGATGGCACTTACCTGATGGATGTGTTTATCCTTTAGGAAACACGGTCTTCACTCCCGCCCATCTGGCGTTCAGAGAGCTGCTGTTGGCTTTAATTAAAGCGCTGTGGTCAGTCACTGAGGTTAACGTGGAAGTGTGGGACAAAACGCAAACATTAGCCAAGGCCTTGCGCCACTTCACCGTTTCTCTCAAATGGTCTGGTCTTGTGTGAAACTGTTGTTTCAGCTGCTATCACCTGTCAATCAACACATTTTAAGGCACCTTTCTCAAATCCCGAATAACACACAGCACACTTACTTTAATCCCCAGAGAAAATGAAATGGGATGCTCTGGAGCAGGTGCGCATGAGCCTAATGTCACCATTCCCAATGCCAAGTGTGGGCTGGAAGGGTATAAATCCCTCTGGCACTGGTCTGTGGTTCCCTGGAAGGATGGAGCTCTATCCAGTACCTCTGAGACGAGCTCTATTGTGATGCTCCACTGAACCGTTAAAGAGAGCATGTAAATGGGCTCATCACTGCAGAAACTGCACTATGTCACTTTTGGAGGACATTAGGAAAACACTCCCCTCCCTTCCCCTTAATTTAAAGACAGTGCGTAAATGGCAAATTTTACCTAGTGCTCCTTTAAACGAGGTTTATAAGCATCAAACATAAACACACTTAGAAAGTGGTGCAAAAAATGAATTACATCAGGACAGGCTCCATTTAAAGCAACAGCTGGCCCCCTCTCCACCTCCGACAGTGGACTACAGGGCAGAAAATCAAGGCTTCCTGTGTGCAACTCTTCAAACTTTCACTTCCTCCAGAGAGTCCCACCCCAAACAAACCCGCTGTCTCTTTAAGAGGCGGTCTGCTGAGTTGGAGTGTGTACAGAGGAGGGTTTTAGCTCCAGTCTCTGTTCTCAGGGGTCTGGATTCACAGTGGACTTGGGTCCAGAGTTACAGCTGGAGGATGAGGAGGGTCAGCGCGTGAACGAGGGAGAACTGGACACACATACGGCTTTCAAACATTGCATCATTTAAAGGGGATTTTTCTAATTTGATCGTCAAGGTGGGTGTTTTATCTTCTGAAAGTCTAACCTGACTCTTTCACTGTTTATTAGAGTAAGACCACTCTCTTTATGAATACATAAAACCTATGATATTGTACAATGTATAATAGTAAATACAAAAAGTTAGACAGTAGGCTGTTCAATAATATATACACGAGGGTATAGTGTACAATGCTATATACAGTTCAGTATGGTTTATTATACAAAACAGTACACAATATTATTGATTGTATATATTTTATTCTATGCGGTATATGCACAATATATATATAAAATTGGGCATTTAATACAATACAGTATACACTATGCACCACTATACACAATACAGTATACACTATACACAATACACTATTATACACAATACAGTATACACTATACACTACTATACACAATACACTATACACTACTATACACAATACAGTATACACTATACACTATTATACACAATACAGTATACACTATACACTACTATACACAATACAGTATACACTACTATACACTACTATACACAATACAGTATACACTATACACAACACAGTGCACACTATACACTATTATACACAATACAGTATACACTATGCACTACTATACACAATACAGTATACACTACTATACACTATTATACACAATACAGTATACACTATACACTATTATACACAATACAGTATACACTATACACCAACATACACAATATAGTATACACTATTATACACAATACACAATACAGTATACACTATACACCACTATACACAATACAGTATACACTATACACTATTATACACAATACACAATACAGTATACACTATACACCACTATACACAATACAGTATACACTATACACTACTATACACAATACAGTATACACTATACACTATTATACACAATACAGTATACACTATACACTACTATACACAATACAGTATACACTATACACTATTATACACAATACAGTATACACTATACACTATTATACACAATACAGTATACACTATACACAACACAGTGCACACTATACACTATTATACACAATACAGTATACACTATACACTACTATACACAATACAGTATACACTATACACAACACAGTGCACACTATACACTATTATACACAATACAGTATACACTATACACTACTATACACAATACAGTATACACTACTATACACTATTATACACAATACAGTATACACTATACACTATTATACACAATACAGTATACACTATACACCACTATACACAATATAGTATACACTATACACTATTATACACAATACACAATACAGTATACACTATACACCACTATACACAATACAGTATACACTATACAGTATACACTATACACTACTATACACAATACAGTATACACTATACACTACTATACACAATACAGTATACACTATACACAACACAGTGCACACTATACACTATTATACACAATACAGTATACACTATACACTACTATACACAATACAGTATACACTACTATACACTACTATACACAATACAGTATACACTATACACTACTATACACAACACAGTGCACACTATACACTATTATACACAATACAGTATACACTATACACTACTATACACAATACAGTATACACTACTATACACTATTATACACAATACACAATACAGTATACACTATACACCACTATACACAATACAGTATACACTATACACTATTATACACAATACACAATACAGTATACACTATACACCACTATACACAATACAGTATACACTATACACTACTATACACAATACAGTATACACTATACACTATTATACACAATAGAGGCTAATGTCATTTTAGAGTCTGTTTCAGAGCTTGGTGCATTAACAGCAAAGGCATGATCCCCTTTTAGTGCAAGATGTATTACAACACTGTTCATAAATTTATTTATTGCAGAAAATCTTATAAAATATAGTTTATGAAGAATAACACTGATGCTCTGGTTATTGGGCTCCTGTTCAGTGGGGGGTTCATCAGTCAGAGATTGAACAGTCATTTCTTGAGGTTGATGTTGGAGGCAGGAGAAATGTTCAGCGTAGGGATCTGAGACACTTTGAAAAGTGCCAAATTGTGATAATGTTTCAGTCAAAGTGTCTCCAAATCACAGGTCTTGTGTGTGATCCCGGAGTGCAGTGTCCAAAACTCACATACTACAATGTATAGTATTGTAAGGAACTGAGAATATAACATTGACTCAGTAAGTTTTGCTCCGGAAGCTTGTGGGGTAGGAACATTAAACGGATCAAATGCATCAGTGATTCTCTCAGTTCTCACTGTAATAAGAGTTACAACAGACACTAACATTCTGAGCAGGATGAACGAAATTAATTATCGAATCTGAGATGACACAGTGAAAAGCGTCCACAAGTTCAAGTTCAAGAGGTTTATTGTCATTTCAGCAGTATACAGTGTTTACAGTACACAGTGAAACGAAATAGCGTTCCTCCAGGACCAAGGTGACCAATACACAACATTAAAGTGCAAAAGTGCATAAAGTATGTGTGTGTGTGTGTGAATAACTAGGTGAGTGACTGGGTGAATGTGGGAAACAGTCCACAGGTGTGAGTGTGTGAGTGACTGGGTGAATATGTGAGTGACTGGGTGAGTGTGTGACACTGTCCACAGGTGTGAGTGACTGGGTGAGTGTGTGAGTGTGTGACACTGTCCATAGGTGTGAGTGACTGGGTGAATATGTGAGTGACTGGGTGAGTGTGTGACACTGTCCACAGGTGTGAGTGTGTGTGAGTGACAGGGTGAGTGTGTGAGTGACTGGGTGAGTGTGACACTGTCCACAGGTGTGAATATGTGAGTGACTGGGTGAATGTGTGAATGGCTGGGTGAGTATGTGACACTGTCCACAGGTGTGATTGACTGGCTGAATGTGTGACTGACTGGCTGAGTGTGTGACACTGTCCACAGGTGTGAGTGACTGGGTGAGTGTGTGAGTGTGTGAGACTGTCCACAGGTGTGAGTGACTGGGTGAGTGTGTGAGTGTGTGAGACTGTCCACAGGTGTGAGTGACTGGGTGAGTGTGTGAGTGTGTGACACTGTCCACAGGTGTGAGTGACTGGGTGAGTGTGTGACACTGTCCACAGGTGTGAGTGACTGGGTGAGTGTGTGAGTGACTGGGTGAATGTGTGAGTGACTGGGTGAGTGTGTGACAAATACAACTGTTTTCCTATTGGTCCATACTCCATAACATCGCTGTCCAGAGAAAAACATGTATCTCCGTTTTTGTGGATGTTAATTTACTGCAACAGACATCCTTCGCACTGTGTGAACACTTCATGAAGAATGAACCAATAGAAACGCTCCAAAATTACTCTGAATAAAATCGTTTACATTAATTTCCACAGAACGATAAGGTTTTTCTTTCTCCTGTAAAGTTACTATGTTGGAGATATATTTACATTTTTGGACAGTGATGATTAAATGTTAATTACATTTAATTGAGTTTTGAGTTATTGCTAGAAAATGAAAAACATAAAAAAAAGATACAAAGTTTGTCCTGAAAGTTCCTAGGTTTATAGTGTATTATGATTTAATCTGTTGAATAAATATATAAATGTGTTTTATTTAATAGTTAACATAAGCTTAGTTGAATAAAATAACACTGTTGTAATTAAGGGGTGAAATGATTAAATGAAACTGCTGCTCTTTGTGTTGCTCAATGTCGCTTACCTACTGCAGTAGTTTCTATATGAGCTCAGTTTCACAGTGAATTAATCATTTTAGTCGGAAATTACACAATGGCAACAAGCTCCAAGTGCAAACAAGAGCTCAGTGATTAATCTATTTAAGGTGGCACTGGACATTACGCTTGTTCACAGAGTGATAACAGTCCCCCCCTGTTCAGAGCGAGAGGCAGAGCTCACTTCATTAAAATATATTCAGCTCACAGAGGCCTTTCAAGCGTGGCTCACCTCACCTGATAGTGCACATACGTGTCTCAGATGAGGTGCACATACGTGTTTGTCCTTCACAGCGTCTCTTTCTGTAATAGTCTTATCGGAAGCTTTTCTGAAACGGTGACATTCGTTTCTGAAGGGCCGCCCGTCCATTAGAGAGACTAGGCAAACACTAGAGGCACTGTCGTAGTTTTCACTTATACTTTTGTTTGTTTTGACTGAAAACATTAGAAGAGCCCTGACTTTACACACTTTTAAATCAACACTTAAAACATTCCTGTTTGTGCAGTTAAAGCTCAGTTCGCCTCTAATTCTGTCACGTCACTTTAGTTTTTTCTTTTATTGTATCATTTTAATAGTTTGAATCATTTTAATAATTTTTTAACTCCTTTTATGTATTTTTTGTTGCAAAATTTTAAATGTCTTGCTCTTAATTTAACCACTTTTTACTGTTTATTTTGAATCTGTAAAGCACTTTGAATTGCTCTTAAAGGTGCTCTATAAATAAACTTGCCTTGCCTTTCCTAAATACTACATTCATTCATTCATCCATTATCTATAAGCGCTTATCCAATTCAGGGTCGTGGTGGGTCCAGAGTCTACCTGGAATAATTGGGCGCAAGGCGGGAATACACCCTGGAGGGGGCGCCAGTCCTTCACAGGGCAACACAGACACACATTCACTCGCACACTCACACCTACAGACACTTTTGAGTCGCCAATCCACCTTCCAACATGTGTTTTTGGACTGTGAGAGGAAACCAGAGCACCCGGAGGAAACCCACGCAGACACAGGGAGAACACACCACACTCCTCACAGACAGTCACCCGGAGGAAACCCACGCAGACACAGGGAGAACACACCACACTCCTCACAGACAGTCACCCGGAGGAAACCCACGCAGACACAGAGAGAACACACCACACTCCTCACAGACAGTCACCCGGAGGAAACCCACGCAGACACAGGGAGAACACACCACACTCCTCACAGACAGTCACCCAGAGGAAACCCACGCAGACACAGAAAGAACACACCACACTCCTCACAGACAGTCACCCGGAGGAAACCCACGCAGACACAGAGAAAATTCACCACACTCCTCACAGTCACCCGGAGGAAACCCACGCAGTCACAGAGAGAACTCACCACACTCCTCACAGTCACCCGGAGGAAACCCACGCAGACACAGAGAGAACTCACCACACTCCTCACAGTCACCCGGAGGAAACCCACGCAGACACAGGGAGAACACACCACACTCCTCACAGATAGTCACCCAGAGGAAACCCACGCAGACACAGGGAGAACACACCACACTCCTCACAGACAGTCACCCGGAGGAAACCCATGCAGACACAGGGAGAACACACCACACTCCTCACAGACAGTCACCCGGAGAAAACCCACGCAGACACAGGGAGAACACACCACACTCCTCACAGACAGTCACCTGGAGCTGTGTGACTGCGACACTACCTGCTGCGCCACTGTGCCGCCCCTCTAAATACTACAATAAACCCAAAACATTCACACGTTTATAGTAAACATATAAGCCCTAATATTTTTATGTGTGATGCAGCTGCACATGTGGCATCACTCTGGACATCAGCCCCCCCTCCTCTCTCCATGGAGTTAGAATGACCTGTGAGGGGAGGAGGGACTCTTCTTATCCAGAAGAACACAGCGACTCTGTCAAAAAGACAGAATCATTCTGGCCCCCAAAGTAGAAAAGAGAAAATTAGAAGAGGAAAGATTTACCAGCTGTTGATCCCAATTTTCAGTTCCACCTTAAATGTTGCAGAAACTGTGTGCTACTTAAGGTGGAATGGAAAACTAATGAATAAGTAATAATACATGCACAAAACACTAATAATAAGGGGATTAGCACTGATATTTGTTAAGTATAGTTTTGTTTAAACACCGTTATCTAGGGCTCAATTTGGCCAGAGCCGGCTCTGCCTGCTGTCGCCTTGTTTCATAATAAAGAAAGCTTTTGGCTTTTTAAAATCTTCCGTTTCAAAGCAGCAGGACGTTCAGGTGGAGTATTTAAGTAAATGTAACTAGTTACTGCCCTCCTCTGTATGTAACTATACCGTCTCTTACTTTCCCAGAGTGAATGGAGTGAGGGTGAAGTGGCCAGAGGAACAGCATGGACTCGGACGACTCGGAGCAGGAGAGGCTGATCTTCATCATCACACTGCCCCTGTCCTCCATCATCATCCTGGCCAACCTCCTCATCATCGTGGGCATCGCCTGCAACCGCCAGCTGCACAACACCCCCAACTACTTCTTCCTCAGCTTGCTGGTGGCAGACCTTTGCACCGGCGTTGCATTACCGTTCATTCCTTGGATGGGTCTCAACCGCACACTGGATCTCCACGCCTGCCTGTTCATGCACATCTTCCCCAACTTCCTCTTCCTGTCCTTCCTCTTCAACCTCGTCATGGTGCACTACGAGCGATACCTTTGCATCGTCAGCCCGCTGCACTACAGCCAGTTTTGGGTGCACCGATGCTTCCCTGCTGCCTTGCTGACTGTCTGGATGCCACCATTGCTTTACGCTTCTCTTCCTGCTTTTGGCTGGAACAACTGGAATAGTGGGAGCCACCAGAACTCATCCTTGGACTCTAATAGCACCAGCTATAGCTCAGCAGGTGGATTGGACAGTGGTAACTGTTCTTTTGGAAGATGTCAGGATGATGAAATTTGCTCCTACAAACAGATACTTCCAAAAGAGTTCATCTACCTGGAGGTGTATGGACTTCTTGTTCCCGCCATCTTGTGCATCATAGGGATGACTGGGCGAGTTCTGTGGATCACAAGGAAACAGGTGAAGGACATCTGCAAACTCCACCGGGCCGTGGAGCGGCAGGACGCTTCAGATCATGAGCAAAAACTCAATCTTCGTTATGCCAAGTGCCTAGCTGCCGTCTCGATCATTTTCCTCCTCTGCTGGGTGCCCTACATCATCTACCTCCATGTGTCTGTGCAAATTTTACGAGGAAAGAGGAACAACAACCCCAACTTGAGCATCATCCTGTCCTGTACGGGGATCGGCAGCATGGCCATAATCCCAGTCATTCTGGGCCTGGCCAATCGGCAGTACACAGAGCCGATGAGGAAGCTGCTAAAAAAGCTGAGGGATGGCTGGACTGGGGTTCAAAACCTGGAAGCTGCTGCTTCATGAAAACCAGGAGGTACAGGCCTATTCCCAGAAAAGTTGGGACATTTTATTAAATGCATTAAATACAAGAATCTGACATCAGTTTAATTTCTCTACAAGTTTCTTTAACAAGTTTGTTTTCACTGAGCAGCATCTCTGTTAAAGCACTTGCAGAAAGAGGCTTGTCTTTGTCTTGCTGAAATAACCATGGACTTCCTCGCAAAAGGCATCAACTTGTTGGCAGCTTACACCTCACTGAACGATCACTGGATTAAAAACACCCACCTTACTTCTACACTCACTGTCCATTTTATCACCTCCACTGATCACACAGTAGCACTTTGTAGTTCTACAATTATAGACTGTAGTTCATCTGTTGTTCTGCATACTTTATTCCCCTATTTCACCCTGTTCTTTAATGGTCAGGACCCTCACCGAACTAGGTATGGTGTGGATAACTCTCAGCACTGCAGGGACACTGACGTGGTGGTGGTGGTGTGTTAGTGTGTGTTTCTCCAGAGTTCCTGAACCTTCAACAGTGTTATGGATGGTAGATGATGAAGGACCAACATTTGTTGCCGTCCTGCACCTACAATTGTCGATCCTGTGACAAAGTCTGAGACCAGGCGACGAGCCACGCTGCAGAGACTAGGCCTGTGGTGGACGCAAATGTTGTAACGTTTATATTTTATTTATTTATTTATATATTTATTTATCAGGGACAATGCACATTCATCAACATTTCAGTTTCATCACCTTTTACTTTCACCTGCTCATAGCAGGACGCTTTCAAACACTTTAACAAACATATTGTAAACTTTTCATTCTTATTTTGCCCTGTTCCAACTGTTTTTGGAGTGTGCTGCAGGCATCACATTTTTAAACATGTTTATTTTTACTAAATACAATCACGTTGTTCAGTGACAACACTGGAAATATTGTCTTTTTCTTTAAATAAAACTTCAGGAGATTGAATACGTCAAGATTTCTTGATTTTACTGATTTAAATGTCCCAGTCGTTTTCTAAATGGGTTTGTAATTCACTAAGAAGGTTCTCTCCAGTTAGAAAACGTAAACCAAAGGTGATGTTTGTTCAGTGGGAGATGAGAACAGGGACATCGCTGCCTGGTGTCGTCCACTGTGCGGTGAAGGAGTGGTTTGACCTTAATAACAATTTACCCCCTGTTCGTTTCCAAACTGTTAAAATATTTAAGCTCAAAGGGTGTTTCAAGAAGTGGGGAAAATGTTTCGTTTTTTATTATTCAGATTTTACAAAGACCCTCCCCGTTCACATTAACCCCTTAGAGTCCCAGGAGTACGAACTGCAAAGAAAACAACACAAAAAAATGTATATTATTTTATTTATTTATTTTACAAAAGGCTTAAGTAAGTAAGTTCTCCGGGTGGAGGATGGGTACCACAAATCGGTCAAATGCAGGGAAGCAATTTCCCTAAGGGTACCAATAAAGGTGACAGAGGGCAGCCGTGGCCTGGTGGTTAGGGAACTGGTTCGATCCCCAGAGCCGGCAGGTCATGACTAATTTGCCCTTGACCAAGGCACCTCACCTCCAACTGCTCCCTGGGTGCCCAACCCTCTGGGCATGTGTGCTCACTGCCCCCTAGTGTTCACTAGTGTGTGCGTCAATGTGTGTTTCACTGCACGGATTGGGTTAAATGCAGAGAACGAATTGCTCTGTGTGCAAGCACCGCGGCCAGTAAAGTGATTCTGATTTTTTTCATTTATTTCAATTCAAATTTGACAATGTCAGTGAATTTACAATACAGTTATTTACAAACGTTTGTGGATTGCAATAAGCGTCACTGCCTCGCTGCTCCATTATCCAGGGCCCTGTGATTATGAGAGTATTATTCCTGTGTCGGTGTGGGTTTCCTCAGTCCAAAATTTGACTAATAGTAGTATTAATAATTCATTCATTCATTCATCTCTTATAACCACTTCATCCTGATATCAATGGTTTGGGAGCCTTCCTGGAATCATAGGCACAAACAGGAAACACACTCGAGACGGGCACCACACTCTCAGACCTGTGGGCAATCTAACATCTGTGGACAGTTTCATAAACTCACTCAAACATGTGTGTTTGGACAGTGAAAGGAAACCAGAGGAAACCCACACAGACACAGGGAGAACAGACCAGACTCCTCCGAGATGGTGACCCAGGACTCTGAGACTGTGTGGCAGAGACACGAGCTGAAGTGCCACCATCCCACCCTCGTTTGGACAAACAGTGCATGTAAGTTAGTGTGTATACTAGTTGTGGATGAGTTTGTGCGTCATAGAGAGTGACTGAATTTCCGCTTGTTTCTAAGGTACTACAGTGAAGCTATAGTTCTGACGGATGACTAAAGCTGATACACATGCAGCTTTGTAATGTCTGAGAGAGACGACTGCATGGTCTCTGAAGAGGGGAGGAAACACTGTGATAGCTCATTCATAACACTTGTTCCCACAGTCACAACGATATGGTAACTTTCACTCTGTGACTACATCCAGATGGAATCAAATTTGGCTTGTGTTCTTATATTATCCCCTCCTCTTTTGTATTTCCTGAAAAAAACTGTTTTGAATAACTCACTTGAGGCCAGTTTATAACCCCAGAGCATGTACTGGACATTCAGAGGGTCACTCAGCTGTGTCCCATGCACTGTGTTTACAAACACAGCTAGTTTTGCCTTTATAAAAGTGTCCAGGCCAATAAAATCCACCCAATATTATATGAGAACATTTTAAACATGATCTAGAGGCAAAGCAAAACAATCTGACCTCAAGCATCCGACCACAGGAAGTGTAGCATCTTTGAAGATCTAATTTTGGGGCCCAAACGAATGAGAAGTAAAAGGCAAATGAGGGGTGTTCAAACAACACTTTTGTTCCTCTCTATAGAAAAGGTAATGGAATTAGCGGAGTAGCTGCTCCATATTCAATGGCAACTGTGATGTAGAGGGGTAAACAATCCAACTTTGGGCTGTGGAGTGTTGGAGCATAGTAAAATATAGTAAAGTTCATGACCCAGAACTAATCAACCACCATCAGTTTGTGACCTCACTTATGCTTGTGTATCTGCCATCAAATCCTCCCAGCTGTGTTCCAATGACTAAAGCCTTCCCTGAATAGTTGTGTGTGTGTTTGAAGTGTAATGAAACAAGGCCTAGATGGTTATTTTTGGAACAGTCATAGAGTCCTCTACAGGGAGATTTCCTTGTGTATCATTTTTACAGTGCATACAACACTCGCATTCTACTCTGATTTATTACACTTAATGCACACATGAATATGCACATGCCAGGTCTCCTCTATCTCCATATTTACACCACTAAAGAGACCTAATTGTATGGGTCAATTTCGATCCATATTACTATAGTGCCTGTGGAAAGAGGCTATATAGTACTTTGAGCTGATGCTATCTTACTCCTACTCAGTTGTTTTTTGTTGTTGTTTGTTTTCGACTCGACTCTTCTCAGCTTGGATCTCTTTTAGCAGGTCTTTTTTCCACTAGCACGCAAAATGGAGGCAGTGACATCACAAAACCCTGTCTCTTAAAGACCACAACAACGCCAATGGTAATAAGTCAAGCGCTGTTTACTCGTTGTGTATCGTCGTGTTGTTGTTGTTGTTCGAACTGAATGCGGCTCCGCGCCCCACTTCTCAAAGATCAGTTTTCCTTGTCACACGTTCAGCTTTCGCTGGAGATTTTCGTCTGCCACTGACCCAAGGAGCATTTGAAACTATTTAAAACCCTACGAGCTACGAGCTGCTGCTGAGAGTTGGATAAAGTGTGAAAGCTGCTGTAACTTCTGAGACTTAACAGGCGGCGAGTTTGTGCTGGAGCTCTGCACTTCGTGGTGATTGACAGGTCTCTGGCCAATCAGCGCTCTGCAGGGTTTACACCTCACATTTCAGTACCTACTCGTCTCGGTTGGAACCGTAAGTGAGCAAGAACTTAAAAAAAGGACCAGGACCAGATTTGAACAGTGGAAAAGCCAAGGAGTCGAGTAGGTTCCATGCAGTGGAAAAGTGCCACTAATAAATGGTATTCATCTCTGGTCAGGCAGTGGAAAAAAGCTAAATTCTTCAGTGTGTGTTCAGTGTGTTTTTTGCTCATGGTCAGTTCCTCTTATTTATCACTGCAGTTCTTCCCAGAAACTCTGTGACAGCACTGACGCATTCCTCTAACTTTCATCATTGTGGGAGACTTCTATCTTTATCTACAGAGAGATATTGCTGAGAGAGAGAGAGAGAGAGAGAGAGAGAGAGAGAGGGAGGAACAGGGACTGCAATATAAACAAACTGTATTGAGACAAATGATGTTGTCTTAATAGTTTGCTTTGTATAATAGTAGAGAGGTTTGTTGGTAAAAAAAAAAAATAAATCAATCATAGCCAGAGTATCCATTAGCCATTAACAATCCAAACAACTGTGGCTAACTTTGATCAAAGGTTTAATTCAGATTATGGTAAATTCACAAATGCAAATGAAAAAACAAGCCATAAATAAATAGGATGCAGAAACGCAGCCACCTTTTTTCGTCCTGACCTCATTCAAGAGAAAGAAGAGAAGTGAAAAATGCCCTGTGGTCTGATAAATCAAAATTGGAAAATCTTTTTGGAACTCAAGGATGTTGCCTCCTCCGGGTTAAACAGGAGAGGGAATATCTGGGCTGTTATAAACACAGTTCAAAAGCCAGCATCTCTGATGGTACGAGGTGGCATTAGTGCACAAGGCAGGAATGACTAGCACATCTGCATAGGCACCGTTAATGCTGAAGGATACATACGGGGTTTGGAGCAACATTCTGACATCCAGACAACATCTTTTTTTCAGGGAAGGAACTGCTTATTTCAATAAGGCCATTGAAATCCAATAAGAAGAAAACATTTTAATTTTAAACTACAGCAATTATTCTCAGTTCCCAAATGCTCAGAATGGTGTTAAAAGAAGAGGGACTGGCAACCGCTCTTAAATATGTTACGGGCATCAATTTAAACTTCGTCAAACTTCCCCCAAAAACTATAACATTTTTTAATTTTACTGTTTTCAATTAAATATAGGATTTAACCCTTTGGGGTCTAAGGAAATGTTCTCAATGTTCTGAAATTCGCCTTTAAAGTACTTGTATTATAACATATTTCTCACATGTTTTATATCAAACGGTTCAATCTCAGCTCTCTCGTTTATACATAACTTTTCAATTATGTAAATTTAATAAAAAAAAAACCAAAATCAGACAGAATTATCAAACTAATGTGAAGTGAGTTCATGGGGACGTCTGTGTTAGATCAGACCCTCTCATGTGCATTCCACATCTGTGTTGTTTGTTCAGTGGTTTTGTCGTAAAGCAGATTTGACCTTCGGGAAAGTTCACCCGAGCGCCAGGACAAACAGGGTGTGATAAAGCGGTGGATTTTTATAGAAACTGATTTTCATTTATTTTATGATCATGAAAATAAACGTAGTGTACTTCTCCATGTCCTGAAATATATTTAGTTTTTATGGAAGTTAATTTTCATTTATTTTATGATCAGGAAAATAAATATAGTTTACTTCTCCATGTTTTAAAGTGTATTTAGAGGAGCTGAATGCAAAGTAGTAAAAGGAGCTGGGCACGATGTCTCAGTTATCTGTGCAGGAGAAAGTCAAAAAAACACTAGGTTTACAAAATATTTTAACGTAACAGTTATTCGTAATTCAAAAATTAAAATATTCCCCACCTCTTCTATTGTTTTGTAACTGTTGTGTGGTACTTAAAGGGACGTTCACGATTATAATCCAAAAATACTCTGTCTTTCTGTTTTTTTAGACAACAGACAAACTCCAAACGTTGAAAAGCACAAACCGAGATGAGGATATTGTTCTATTTCTGCTCCATAGGTGGGTAATATTGACTTATTTTTGCTGCCTCAGGAGACGGCTAACGACATTACCGTCAGTGCGACAAAACTAAACACCTCGAGTTACACATGACTTTCTGTGGTAATTCAAACAGTGATTAAAACCTTTAACCTTTTAGGTTAAACTTCATTTACAAACTCATTTGTAAACTTCATTAGTAAAACTTCACGTACAAACACGTCATTTTCCCCCTCAAACACGTCATTCCCTGTTAAAAAAATGGTGCTTCTTAATGTAAACAACCTGAAAGAACGGTGTTTGCCCATAATCGTAGACATTCCCTTTAAATATGAAAACTGTCATTTTATTACCACAAATATTATAAATATTATTTGTTCTGTTCTTGTGGATAATATTTGATCCAAAAGTGTGTGTGAGTTTCCGTTTAGACGATTTAAAGATAATGACTTCATTGTAGCATTCATGAATACACAGTAATCCCTCGCTACTTTGCGGATCATCTTTTGCGGATTCGCTACATCGCGGGTTTTTTCAAGGGGGCTATATCGCGAATATTGAGGGAAAATCTAGGAAAAAATATTTCTTACGTACAGTACATGTATGGTTCATGTCCACATCTGAGTGAAATTTACTGACGCTAAATCACAGCTTAGGAATGACTCTATTAAAGAAACTGGTGGGATAGAACGACTGTTTAATGCAAAGGGTGGGTTGTGAACAGTAACAGGGAGGGGTTTAAAAAGTCCAAATACTAAACTAATAATAAAAAAATATCTTTCCTCTACTTCGTGGAAATTAGTTTTTTGCGTGTGGGTCTTGAAACGCATCCCCTGACAAAAATGAGGGATCACTGTAGTGCACTGTAGTGTTTTTTTTATTTTAATATTTTTTTTATACGATGCAACACTTACCATAACATGACAAAATAGCGAGAGAATGTTTGAATTTTGAATGACAATTTAATGTAAAACACTATAACACTTGTTTGTACACCTAACACTTTATTCATTCATTCATTCATTCATTATCTGTAACCCTTATCCAGTTCAGGGTCGCGGTGGGTCCAGAGCCTACCTGGAATCATTGGGTGCAAGGCGGGAATACACCCTGGAGGGGGCGCCAGTCCTTCACAGGGCAACGCAGACACAGGCACATTCACTCACACTTACGGACACTTTTGAGTCGCCAATCCACCTACCAATGTGTGTTTTTGGACTGTGGGAGGAAACCGGAGCACCCGGAGGAAACCCACGCAGACACAGGGATAACACACCACACTCATCACAGACAGTCACCCGGAGGAAACCCACGCAGACACAGAGAGAACACACCACACTCCTCACAGACAGTCACCCGGAGGAAACCCACGCAGACACTGGGAGAACACAACACACTCCTCACAGACAGTCACCCGGAGGAAACCCACACAGACACAGAGAGAACACTCTGGAGCAGGAATCGAACCCACAACCTCCAGGTCCCTGGAGCTGTGTGACTGCGACACCTACCTGCTGCGCCACCGTGCCGCCCCCTAACACATTAGTTAAGTTTAGCTAGGTTAGCCTTGTAGCTCCGGTGCTAAAGAAGGAACCTTGAAGTAATTATTTATTTATAGGAAGGAGACTTTTCTCTGAACTTTTTTCTTGAATTACATCAAAGTAAATGTAGCTTGTGTTTGCTCGTGTTGACTGAGTGCAGGCCATGTCTGGGATGCTCTGATAAGCCGAGTCTGAATGGAAACATAAATTCAGCAGCAGACTAAACCCTGATGTTATGGGTTCTGTCTCAGGGTTCTGAGCGTCTGGGGAACAGCACTTGGCTCGGATCTGCGACAGAGAATGTAGTCAGGATAGTAATACAAGGTATATATAGATTTAAACTTATCCACTTCTTCTGAAAAAACACACACACACACACACACACACACACAAACAGAGAGAGAGCTGTGTTTTTATACTCCCACATTCTTTTTCCTCTCTTATCATATGACATTTAAATATCCCACAGTCAAATCAACACACTCCAGTCTTCTGAGAAAGCTTGATGCTACTTGTTAGAACATTTCTGAGAGGATTTGATGGCATTTAGCCACGAGGACATTAGTGAGATGAGGTAATGATGTTTTGGATGATTAGTTCTGGATCACAAACTGCAATCCAACACAACCCAAAGGTACTGAATGACTCTCCATCGCACCACAGAACTCAGTTTTTATATTTAGAAGCTTAATCCTGGCAGAGTTTTCCAAATACTCCAGTCCATGGTTGGCACTGGGGACCTCATGGTGACCTCAAATGTGACATCTTCAGAGTGCCCTGAACAAGATGAAGCACTTACAGAAGATTAATGAATGAATTATATATACCGTGTGTGCCAGCTCCAAGGACCTGGAGGTTGTGGGTTTGAGTCCCGCTCCGGGTGACTGTCTGTGAGGAGTGTGGTGTGTTCTCTCTGTGTCTGCGTGGGTTTCCTCCGGGTGACTGTCTGCGAGGAGTGTGGTGTGTTCTCTCTGTGTCTGCGTGGGTTTCCTCCGGGTGACTGTCTGCGAGGAGTGTGGTGTGTTCTCTCTGTGTCTGCGTGGGTTTCCTCCGGGTGACTGTCTGTGAGGAGTGTGGTGTGTTCTCTCTGTGTCTGCGTGGGTTTCCTCCGGGTGACTGTCTGTGAGGAGTGTGGTGTGTTCTCTCTGTGTCTGCGTGGGTTTCCTCCGGGTGACTGTCTGTGAGGAGTGTGGTGTGTTCTCTCTGTGTCTGCGTGGGTTTCCTCCGGGTGACTGTCTGTGAGGAGTGTGGTGTGTTCTCTCTGTGTCTGCGTGGGTTTCCTCCGGGTGACAGTCTGTGAGGAGTGTGGTGTGTTCTCCCTGTGTCTGCGTGGGTTTCCTCCGGGTGACTGTGTGGAGTGTGGTGTGTTCTCCCTGTGTCTGCGTGGGTTTCCTCCGGGTGACTGTCTGTGAGGAGTGTGGTGTGTTCTCCCTGTGTCTGTGTGGGTTTCCTACGGGTGACTGTATGTGACGAGTGTGGTGTGTTCTCCCTGTGTCTGCATTGGTTTCCTCCGGGTGACTGTATGTGACGAGTGTGGTATGTTCTCCCTGTGTCTGCGTGGGTTTCCTCTGGGTGCCTGTCTGTGAGGAGTGTGGACCCACTGCGACCCTGAACTGGATAAGCGCTTACAGACAATGAAGTAATGAATTTTCACATTAACATTTTCACTTTCATTTTGTCTTGTTTTTGATTTAATACTTTCTTATCTTCACACATAACGCTACATGGATAAGCTGCTGTTTTACAGAGAACAAACAACATTTAGAAACATTTCCTTCATGCCTTTCACAGAGTGTGTGTGTATAATGCTGGCTGATACCCTCTCAGTGTTTCTTCAGAATTTCCTCTTTGCGCTTTGGAAATTTCCTTCTGCTGAAATAAACCCTGGTTACATTTCACAAACTGTCTGGGGAGTGCAGTGGGCGGGTCCCTTGCAAAGCAGCCCCCGACATGCCTTAAAAACCAGGGCGGTGTTCCACAAAGCAGGATTTCTTAGTTAGCCAGAGAACTTAAGCCCAAAGTCAAGCCTGTCCAATAGGAATCTCCCTCAGCTCTGTTCCTATTGGACAAATTTATGCCTAGGTTAGCTGGCTAACTGGGAATTCCTGCTTTGTGCAATACCCCCCTGCCAGTGTGATTTGTGCTTGTACGAGTGGATCAGACACAGCAGTGCTGCTGGACTGAGAATAGTCCACCAACCAAAAACATCCAGTAGCTCGTCGGTCGCTGTACAGTGTGTGTTGTACATCCCCTAGTCCTTCATCAGCGACACAGGAGGACAACCAACACTGAGCTACTGTCTCTGACCAGTGCAACACACACTAACACACGAAGTCAGTGTCACTGCAGCGCTGAGAATGACCCCCCACCACATCACACTTGCTCTGTGGGGGTCCTCAGCTTCTCAGAAGGTATGCATAGCAACAGATGAACTACAGCCTGTAATTGTAGAACTACAGAGTGCTGCTGTGCGGTCAGTGGAGCTGAGAGAAAGAACAGTGTGTGTGTGTGTGTATGAGGGACGAGGCAAGTTTATTTTAGCAGGTTTCCATCAGAGAGACACTCTCAAAGCTAACAGTCCTCCTGTAAACACAGGAGAGAGGAGAGAGCCACACACTTCACTCCACACAGAGCTGTGTACACAAACACTGCTCTCATCCCTCCATTAAAGAAGAAGGGATAATAACAGCACAGCGTGGATGAAGTGGCTTCATTACTCAGGACATTTATGAATCACTGAGAAGGTCCAGAATGGAGCATGTCCAAATTTAGTGGTGTGTATAATCACTAAAGAAAAGCCTGAAACACACTTTAAAAGCTCACTGTGCCCAGTCAGGAGTTCTTCTTGTGCTGAGGCACAGGGTTTAGAGGGGCACAGTTATGCTGCACTGCTTGCAATGTACCTCAGTGGTTTAGTCTGAATAGACCATGTCAGTCAGTGCTGGTTGAGTGCAGGTCCAAGTAAAAACTCCAGTAAAAGCCAGATGTTGGTTGTGTTTGGAGCCTGGGGCAGTACAGGACGGACAGGTACGCACTTTATTCTTCTATCTGAGGCTCTGTGGCTCCTGTTCTTTGCTCAGCCTCTGGCAGAAAAAGGTCATTCTGGTTCATCTGAGAGAGAGGAACAAGCGCAGCATCAGAACAGATTTTATCAAAGCAGCAAAACCATCGTGTTCCTGACGTAACAAGAGAGACCTTTAATACGTCACCTGAATACACTTATCTGAACAGCTCTGCAATATCTCAGTATCCCCCTCCACACACACACACACACACACACACATAAATCTTGTATCTGTGATTTGTGGGGACATTGCATAGACTTTCAGTCGGTGTTAATCAGATAAAGAGGCCATGATGAAATAGCTGATGTTCACAAGGACCACGCCTCAAGCTCTTCCCCCACTTTCTGTCCGTTTCTGTTTCCTGTGTAACACTTCCCATCCCCGTCTCACTGAGGGTGGGGCTAATACTCGCAACCACAAGGTAAGTAAAGTGTGAAATGCACTCCTAGATCATTGCAAACGCCCTGCTTCAGCTCTGCTACACGTGCAGAACGTTATAGACACCCATTATAACGAGTGAACACATCCACTTTAAAAGAATACAATGTAAGAATTGATTTTTGTCTCCTGAGCTCCCCCTACCTGCTACTGAGTGTAATTCACATCACCACTTTGGTGGTACACTAGCCGTTATAACCGCAGCGGCCCAAAGAAAAGCACTTAACAGAATCGATGCCTAACGAGTAAAACTGAGCTAATACAGCTAAAGTTAGCAGCCGCTAACACTCGCCCTTGTTCATCATTAGCTCTCAGATTATAACACTGTCTTCAACAAAGCTTGGGTTCCACTGACAAAAGTGAGCTAATCCGGCTAAAGTTAGCTGCTGCAAACCCTTTCTCACTGCTCAGTAATTCTCAAAAACTGATCATAACACTTTCGACAACAAAACAATCACTAACTAACACCGCAACACATGAATAAAGGGCAACAAAAATACGTACTGCTCCAACTAGTGCTCCAGTGTGGGCGCGTCCAGTAGGACTACCCACTGTTGACACGTTCTGCTCTTTTGAGCAGGCGAGGTCAACTGGACAGCCCGAATTTATTTAGCTCTCTGCTCCTTTGAGGCCAGAGTGCATTGCACCAATCCCCTGAAAAAAGACTAAGCTCAGACTCAAAATTTTAGTCACCATCATTGAGAAACCTAGTTGGTTCTCCAAAGCCAAGAGCACCCTGAGCGAACTGGACTCAGGCGGGCTCGGAGCGGACCCTGTGAAATTCAATTTAATTAAAAAAAAAAACCTCTCAGCAGTATCACATGACTTCTGTAGATTTTGAGTTTGAGTTTCCTCAGATCTGTGGAAGAACACATTTGACACTTATTCATGGCACACATCAGTTCCATCAACAGTTTGCAAGCCTCTGCTGTGTTGTCACACTTTGTCAGTACCTCACTGCCCTGGGCCAGATGCAGCGTGCCGCATTCATGCCGAGCCTCAGCTAGCCGACAGTGGCAACATGCAGCCGGACTTGGGCCAGACGCAGCATGAATGCTAGCCGACAGTGCCGAGCCTGCGCCAGAATCGGCCCAGATCTACCTTGCTAGCTGGGAATGCGACAGCTCCTAAGCTGCAAGTTTCAGACAAGTTTCAGTTTAACGCTCCAGTTGGAAAGTTTGAAAGTACAGCTTGGTGGGGACATTATCATCCTCTTATGACGGTGCCAAATGGGCCTGCTCCTGCAGAACACTACTTTCATGTAGCGCTGTGATATGGAGAAAACACTTACACTGAGATTAAATTGTAATGTATTATAATTGTGATACTGTTTGCAGTGATACAAATGCACTGTTAATACGAGTGCGACTGGCGTTGGTGATAAGGTACAAATGATTCAACTCTTATGTCAGGCTGGAGTGCATGTATACATTCATTCATTAAACCCACACATAAGACAGTGATTGGATGGTGATTAGTTTGGGGCTTTTTTTTAACATGTTGCATTCTGAAGCACAGCAGCAGATACAGTGAAAAGTGACTGTAGCATTATTGTTAGCCTCTTGAACTCTGCAGCTCAGTTTTAGAGATTCTGATTCAGTTACCATGTCGTTTTGTGTCACCTCCTGTTTCATTATAAACGCTCCTGATGTTTCACTGCTTGTTTAACGTTTGTAAAGATGCTCCTGTGGAGAGCATCAAGCAAAATGTTTGTAATGTATTTTTTTCCTTGTAGTGTATTAATGTAGGCTCAGGTCTGAATAGTTCTGGTGCATTTCCACTGGGTTACGAAAGGGATACATTACGCTGCGACATGTTTGTCTCTTTTATTATCATTTTGTTTGCTTTTTTCTTTGTTTGTTTGCAGTGTGCTTGATTGTATTTGTTGTTTTTTTCTTGTTCGTTCCTGAAAAGAGTCGGAATTCCTGAGTTACCTTCAGTTTTTCGGCTAGAACCAAAAACATTGATTAGGAGTGTGTTCTCTCTGTGTCTGCGTGGGTTTCCTCCGGGTGACTGTCTGTGAGGAGTGTGGTGTGTTCTCTCTGTGTCTGTGTAGGTTTCCTCCGGGTGACTGTCTGTGAGGAGTGTGGTGTGTTCTCCCTGTTTCTGCGTGGGTTTCCTCCGGGTGACTGTCTGTGAGGAGTGTGGTGTGTTCTCTCTGTGTCTGTGTGGGTTTCCTCCGGGTGACTGTCTGTGAGGAGTGTGGTGTGTTCTCCCTGTTTCTGTGTGGGTTTCCTCCGGGTGACTGTCTGTGAGGAGTGTGGTGTGTTCTCTCTGTGTCTGCGTGGGTTTCCTCCGGGTGACTGTCTGTGAGGAGTGTGGTGTGTTCTCCCTGTTTCTGCGTGGGTTTCCTCCGGGTGACTGTCTGTGAGGAGTGTGGTGCGTTCTCTCTGTGTCTGTGTGCGTTTCCTCCGGGTGACTGTCTGTGAGGAGTGTGGTGTGTTCTCTCTGTGTCTGCGTGGGTTTCCTCCGGGTGACTGTCTGTGAGGAGTGTGGTGTGTTCTCCCTGTTTCTGTGTGGGTTTCCTCCGGGTGACTGTCTGTGAGGAGTGTGGTGTGTTCTCCCTGTTTCTGTGTGGGTTTCCTCCGGGTGACTGTCTGTGAGGAGTGTGGTGTGTTCTCTCTGTGTCTGCGTGGGTTTCCTCCGGGTGACTGTCTGTGAGGAGTGTGGTGTGTTCTCCCTGTTTCTGTGTGGGTTTCCTCCGGGTGACTGTCTGTGAGGAATGTGGTGCGTTCTCTCTGTGTCTGTGTGCGTTTCCTCCGGGTGACTGTCTGTGAGGAGTGTGGTGTGTTCTCCCTGTTTCTGTGTGGGTTTCCTCCGGGTGACTGTCTGTGAGGAGTGTGGTGTGTTCTCTCTGTGTCTGCGTGGGTTTCCTCCGGGTGACTGTCTGTGAGGAGTGTGGCGTGTTCTCCCTGTTTCTGTGTGGGTTTCCTTCGGGTGACTGTCTGTGAGGAGTGTGGCGCGTTCTCTCTGTGTCTGCGTGGGTTTCCTCCGGGTGACTGTCTGTGAGGAGTGTGGTGTGTTCTCCCTGTTTCTGTGTGGGTTTCCTCCGGGTGACTGTCTGTGAGGAGTGTGGTGTGTTCTCTCTGTGTCTGTGTGGGTTTCCTCCGGGTGACTGTCTGTGAGGAGTGTGGTGTGTTCTCCCTGTTTCTGTGTGGGTTTCCTCCGGGTGACTGTCTGTGAGGAGTGTGGTGTGTTCTCTCTGTGTCTGCGTGGGTTTCCTCCGGGTGACTGTCTGTGAGGAGTGTGGTGTGTTCTCCCTGTTTCTGTGTGGGTTTCCTCCGGGTGACTGTCTGTGAGGAGTGTGGTGTGTTCTCTCTGTGTCTGCGTGGGTTTCCTCCGGGTGACTGTCTGTGAGGAGTGTGGTGTGTTCTCCCTGTTTCTGTGTGGGTTTCCTCCGGGTGACTGTCTGTGAGGAGTGTGGCGCTTTCTCTCTGTGTCTGCGTGGGTTTCCTCCGGGTGACTGTCTGTGAGGAGTGTGGTGTGTTCTCCCTGTTTCTGTGTGGGTTTCCTCCGGGTGACTGTCTGTGAGGAGTGTGGTGTGTTCTCTCTGTGTCTGTGTGGGTTTCCTCCGGGTGACTGTCTGTGAGGAGTGTGGTGTGTTCTCCCTGTTTCTGTGTGGGTTTCCTCCGGGTGACTGTCTGTGAGGAGTGTGGTGTGTTCTCTCTGTGTCTGCGTGGGTTTCCTCCGGGTGACTGTCTGTGAGGAGTGTGGTGTGTTCTCCCTGTTTCTGTGTGGGTTTCCTCCGGGTGACTGTCTGTGAGGAGTGTGGTGTGTTCTCTCTGTGTCTGTGTGGGTTTCCTCCGGGTGACTGTCTGTGAGGAGTGTGGTGTGTTCTCCCTGTTTCTGTGTGGGTTTCCTCCGGGTGACTGTCTGTGAGGAGTGTGGTGTGTTCTCTCTGTGTCTGTGTGGGTTTCCTCCGGGTGACTGTCTGTGAGGAGTGTGGTGTGTTCTCCCTGTTTCTGTGTGGGTTTCCTCCGGGTGACTGTCTGTGAGGAGTGTGGTGTGTTCTCCCTGTTTCTGTGTGGGTTTCCTCCGGGTGACTGTCTGTGAGGAGTGTGGTGCGTTCTCTCTGTGTCTGTGTGCGTTTCCTCCGGGTGACTGTCTGTGAGGAGTGTGGTGTGTTCTCCCTGTTTCTGTGTGGGTTTCCTCCGGGTGACTGTCTGTGAGGAGTGTGGTGTGTTCTCCCTGTTTCTGTGTGGGTTTCCTCCGGGTGACTGTCTGTGAGGAGTGTGGCGCGTTCTCTCTGTGTCTGCGTGGGTTTCCTCCGGGTGACTGTCTGTGAGGAGTGTGGTGTGTTCTCCCTGTTTCTGTGTGGGTTTCCTCCGGGTGACTGTCTGTGAGGAGTGTGGTGTGTTCTCTCTGTGTCTGTGTGGGTTTCCTCCGGGTGACTGTCTGTGAGGAGTGTGGTGTGTTCTCCCTGTTTCTGTGTGGGTTTCCTCCGGGTGACTGTCTGTGAGGAGTGTGGTGTGTTCTCCCTGTTTCTGTGTGGGTTTCCTCCGGGTGACTGTCTGTGAGGAGTGTGGTGCGTTCTCTCTGTGTCTGTGTGCGTTTCCTCCGGGTGACTGTCTGTGAGGAGTGTGGTGTGTTCTCCCTGTTTCTGTGTGGGTTTCCTCCGGGTGACTGTCTGTGAGGAGTGTGGTGTGTTCTCTCTGTGTCTGCGTGGGTTTCCTCCGGGTGCTCCGGTTTCCTCTCATAGTCCAAAAACACACGTTGATAGGTGGATTGGCGACTCAAAAGTGACCGTAGGTGTGAGTGTGTGAGTGAATGTCTGTGTCTGTGTTGCCCTGTGAAGGACTGGCGCCCCCTCCAGGGTGTATTCCCGCCTTGCGCCCAATGATTCCAGGTAGGCTCTGGACCCACCGCGACCCTGAACTGGATAAGGGTTACAGACAATGAATGAATGAATGACTTTGAAAATGAACATGTGCCAACCATATCTTTTTTTCTGTGTTTTGCGCTCAATAATAATAAGTGAAGAGTGTGAAGGGTTAATAAGCAGAGGGTAAGAGCAGAGTTTTGCTCAAAATATTGCAACGCACACAACATTATGGGTGACACACCAGAGTTCAAAAGAGGACAAATTGTTGGTGCACGTCTTGCTGGTGCATCTGTGACCAAGACAGTCTTTGTGATGTATCAAGAGCCACGGTATCCAGGGTAACGTCAGCATACAACCTAGAAGGACGCAACACACCCAACAGGATTCACTGTGGATGCGAGAGGAAGCTGTCTGAGAGGGATGTTCGGGTGCTGACCCGGATTGTATCCAAAAAACATAAAACCACGGCTGCCCAAATCACGACAGAATTAAATGTGCACCTCAGCTCTCCTGTTTCCACCAGAACTGTCCGTCGGGAGCTCCACAGGGTCAATACACACGGCCGGGCTGCTGTAGCCAAACCTTTGGTCACTCATGCCAATGCCAAACGTAAGTTTCAATGGTGCAAGGAGCACAAATCTTGGGCTGTGGACAATGTGAAACATGTATTGTTCTCTGAGTCCACCTTTACTGTTTTCCCCACATTCGGGAGAGTTACGGTGTGGAGAAGCCCCAGAGAAGCGTACCACCAGACTGTTGCATGTCCAGAGTGAAGCATGGGGGTGGATCAGTGATGGTTTGGGCTGCCGTATCATGGCATTCCCTTGGCCCAATACTTGTGCTAGATGGGCGCGCCACTGCCAAGGACTACCGAACCATTCTGGAGGACCATGTGCATCCAATGGTTCAAACACTGTGTCCTGAAGGCGGTGCCGTGTATCAGGACGACAACGCACCAATACACACAGCGAGACTGGTGAAAGACTGGTTTGATGAACATGAAAGTGAAGTTGAACATCTCCCATGGCCTGCACAGTCACCAGATCTAAATATTATTGAGCCACTTTGGGGTGTTTTGGAGGAGCGAGTCAGGAAACGTTTTCCTCCACCAGCATCACGTAGAGACCTGGCCACTATCCTGCAAGAAGAATGGCTTCAAATCCCTCTGACCACTGTGCAGGACTTGTGTATGTCATTCCCAAGACCAACTGACGCTGTATCGGCCGCAAAAGGAGGCCCTACACCAGACTAATAAATTACTGTGGTCTAAAACCAGGTGTTTCACTTTCATTGTCCAACCCCTGTATATTCATAATTGTATTAACATAATTATTCTTTAAATTTTACCGCACCTTTACAAACAGTGCATATTACAAAAATATAATTTAGTTTCATTTATTTTGACACGGTAATGTTAAAAAATAAAACCATGCACTTATAAAACATATCCTTACTTTCTCAATCTTTAACTACATCATCCAATTTATACATTTCCATAGTAAAAAACATTGAAAAAGGTGCATTGTCACCTGATGGTGAACACCGAGTATAACAATGCTAACAAAGCTAGGCTAAGCTGGAGCACATTTTACGGCACATTTTTTACATATAGTATAAAAACGTTCACGTATAATCAGCTCAAGGCATGGTCAGCTAGCCAGCCTCAACAAAGCAAGCTAATCTTAGTAACTGTACATGTGAGATTTACTAGCTTAAAACTGTAGTTAACAACAATGTAAAATGGCTATACATTAAACTAGCACATTCATCAGTCACTGTTAATTATCAGAATGTAACAGTTATACTCTGTTATAAGAGTGCTTTTCTTCTAGATCTGCTGAGAGACAACTTACCCACAGCAGGGATATCAAACTGCTGCAGATCTCCCAGCATTCACTCTGTTTTATAAGCAGATGCTGGTAGCATTTGACCAGCAGGTGGTGCTGAACTCATTTGCAGGCATTTCACAGAACTATTTATATATAAGCATTTTTACACTGTAACACCAGCTGGACCCAGTTTTGGAGTTCAGATGCCCTCTGGTGTAAAATAAGGGCCAATTCTATCCCATTCCCATACACACACAATAATAATGGTACCTAGTAATAGATGCCCATTAACACCTCTTGAACTAACACATTGTTCCAACCACTCAAAGAGCACAACTGTTACATGAAGCTAAACAATTGGAGACATACTAAATTATGCTACTCATACTGAAGGCATATCTCTCACAAAAGATAACAGAGAACCTACAGTAGGTCCTGAGGGGGGGCTAATGACTCTACCAACCCTAGAATGAGCAGCAGTGGGCTGTGTGCAGGTTACAGAGTCTTGAGTAGCAGAGTCTGGTTTGTCTACATGTGACTGAATATGATCAAGTGAAATAAGTGATGGTTGAGGTGAGCTATCAGTGGTGCTGACTGTGAAACTGTCACTGCTATGAACTAGGGTTGACTGCCTCGAACCACTATCTGAGCATTCAAGGGGAGAGATCATGTCGGACCCCTCATTAAGACTGCCAGATGAGCCTTGGGGCACTGTGTTCACATCTACATGTGATTCACCAACAACATCACACTGTAAGAGCCAGGACGTTGTACGTTCATCACATCCTACTACCTCATCAGACACAACAGCATCGCGTCCACAAGTGGAGACCTAAACTGAACTAAAGCCACATCCACCTCATCATCCAGAGGTAAGAAATTCACAGGTAACACAAGATCTCTGTGAACGACCTTCTCCTCGCCTGTCAGAGGATCCCTGACTCTGTAGACATTTATGTTTGGTCTCACAGACACAACTTCATACAGGGTTCGCTCCCACCTGTCTGCAACCTTCAATTTCCCCCTTTCACCTCTGTTGGCAAGAAGCACTCTATCCCCAACTGCCAAGAGAGATCCTTTCGCCTTCCAGTCATACAGCTTAGCATGACGTGTCTGCTCTCTAAGAGTGTTCTTCCGCACAATTTGGCCAGCCTCAAATAGGTCCCTCTTTAAAGGAGTCACAAACTCAAAATGACTGACCATTCATTCATTTATTCATTATCTGTAAGCGCTTATCCAGTTCAGGGTCGCGGTGGGTCCAGAGCCTACCTGGAATCATTGGGCACAAGGTGGGAATACATCCTGGAGGGGGCGCCAGTCCTTCACAGGGCAACACAGACACTCACACATTCACTCACACACTCACACCTACGGACACTTTTGAGTCACCAATCCACCTACCAACGTGTGTTTTTGGAGCGTGGGAGGAAACCGGAGCACCCGGAGGAAACCCACGCAGACACGGAGAACACGCCACACTCCTCACAGAGAGTCACCCGGAGGAAACCCACGCAGACACAGGGAGAACACGCCACACTCCTCACAGACAGTCACCCGGAGGAAACCCACGCAGACACAGGGAGAACACGCCACACTCCTCACAGACAGTCACCCGGAGGAAACCCACGCAGACACAGGGAGAACACACCACACTCCTCACAGACAGTCACCCGGAGGAAACCCACGCAGACACAGGGAGAACACACCACACTCCTCACAGACAGTCACCCGGAGGAAACCCACACAGATACAGGGAGAACACACCACACTCCTCACAGACAGTCACCCGGAGGAAACCCACACAGACACAGAGAGAACACACCACACTCCTCACAGACAGTCACCCGGAGGAAACCCATACAGACACAGGGAGAACACACCACACTCCTCACAGACAGTCACCCGGAGGAAACCCACACAGACACAGAGAGAACACACCACACTCCTCACAGACAGTCACCCGGAGGAAACCCACGCAGACACAGAGAGAACACACCACACTCCTCACAGACAGTCACCCGGAGGAAACCCACGCAGACACAGGGAGAACACACCACACTCCTCACAGACAGTCACCCGGAGGAAACCCACGCAGACACAGGGAGAACACACCACACTCCTCACAGACAGTCACCTGGAGGAAACCCACGCAGACACAGGGAGAACACACCACACTCCTCACAGACAGTCACCCGGAGGAAACCCACACAGACATGACAACATGACTGGGCGAAATTCATACAGTACGTAATGAGAAACACCCTTCTAAGTGCCTCTATAGAGCTATAAGAGAATAACACATGAGCACCTGTGAGAATGGAATTTGTAGAAAATAGTCACACATCTGTATCAGTGAATTTGAAATCACTAAATATTCTTCCTCTCCCTCAAATATAACTTAAGAGTTACACCTTCACAAATTCCACACACAAAAGAAAAACATACACACACTTGCTACAGTTGCAGCACATTTACACACTCCTATGAAAAAGACAGATATGTGAGATATAGTCAGGAAATAAGTGTTTATAGATGTATTTATACAGAAGTGTTTCCAGCCGTGACAGTACATTTTATATCTAGTGCTTTTTACATCCCATATTTCACGAAGTTATTAATAATAACAAGAAAAATAACAACAATGCTGTTAACACTATTACCACCACTAATAATAATCCTTAAACGTCCCAAAAACTAAATAAAAGAAGATCCAGAATGCAGTGCATTGGTTTGATTTTATTTATTGAATTAGCTTTTAAAAAGAAAACTGGTGCCATGTTGTAGTTTAAAGCATTGTTTGATCTACGCAGTGGTCTTCCTCATCCTCATCCTCCTCCACCTCGGACAGTGCTGGAGAGCTGGACACGCGCAGAGGGGGCATCGGTGTTCGAAATAACTTCAAGTTGACACCGAGCGTCCCACAGCGCTCCGCCATTGACCTGCAACAGAGTCTCCTTCTGCGGCCCATCTGCAGGGACTCAGGCAACGTCACCTCAAACACTAGTGGAGCAACACCCGGAGCGTCTTCACTCTTCTGAGCGGAGTTCTCCACAGGTTCTTTTGCTGGGGCGTCAGGTTTGAGTTTACGCCTTGTTCCACACGTCCTCCGTGAGGTCTTCCTCTCTGGTTTTGGTCCGGCAGGTGGGCTCGGCTGAGTGTTTAGGTTCAGAGCTTCAAGTGACGTTCTCTTGTCCCTCTGTTGGACAGTGCTGGACCTTTCCTGCACCTTGTGGATCCCATTGTCCAGTGAGCTCTCTGGTGCTTTGGGCACAGGAGCTACAACCAGGGAGGAGACAGATGGTGTGAATTTGGTCCTCTTCAACACAGCCACATTGGTCGGGAAGGTGCTGCTCTGTCTTCTCAGTTGAAGAGAAGCGTCTCTAGTCACAGCACATCCATGCCCTACCACACTCAGCTGAGGGAATCTTGTCCTATGTGCAGAAGTAAAGCTGCCGTCTCCGGTAGCAGATGGCTTTCCAGCATTGCTCTGCAATAGAAGCGGTGACAGCTTTCCGCGGGTTTTGAGACCTGGGTTCTTCCGATGTTTATTGACAGTCTGAGGTTCTGTTCTCCACAGCTCTGGGAGGAAAGAACTGCCCTTTCTGTCAGGAGGAGTTGGTGCCTGTCTCACCACAATTAGCTGCAGGCCCTGAATGTCCTCCATTGAAGTAGCTCTGTTAATCCACTTCTGATTGGTGTCCTTCTTCATGTCTACACCGCAGTAATGGTAGAAGCGTAGACAAAGGAAGGCTGGACGCTCACAGGTACTAGGATCTCGTTTGGTTTGGTTCTTCTGATCAAGTAAAGCTTAAGGAGTCTACAGCGACTTGACTGTTTCAGCGAAAACACAGAAGTGAGTGTTACTCAAGCGACGTTTGAATATAAACCTGCATGCGTTTCATTATGATGCCTTCAGAACGCCCATATATGGTGTGATGACATCACACAGTGGTCTGACAAAGAATCCCAATCAGACCCACAGCTAAACTCTCACTTTACTTCACAGTGTTAAAGAGATACAGCCGCGTGTTTACAGACCATTTCACTTCCTCCGTGTGGTACAACCCTGTGTCTGTGAAACGGAATTCCCTACTTCATTTTTAGGGCGCTGATGTGTATGTCAGCCATTTTCCTCTGATTGCCGACATCATAAATTCCAATTTGAGCATGATTTTGAGGGCACTGCAATCTCCCACAATGTGTAGGTAATATACAGTGAACATTGTAGAACACGACACAAGCTGAATGTGGACCAAAATGCATTGCGAGTTTCTTCGGTGGAAGTGTCCAAATTCACTTGTGTTTCTTAGCTCCATGAACTAAATAGTGCCTCACTATGGAGCACGATACTAATGAAGAAGCAGAGAGCCATTTTGGTCACAGCCGGTGTTTGCTCTCTTAAAAACGAAGGTGCTACAAAAGGTTCTTCAAGCGATGCCACTGAAGAACCACTTTTGGTTCCATAAAGAACCATTTTTGCGAATATGTTTAAATTGGTAAAGAAACTTAAGGCAGAATGATGGATTTTTAAACCTTTAAAAAGGTTCTTCACACATGCATTTCTTTAACAAAAATGGTTAATTGTAGGTGCATTGTGGCCTCAAAAGTGAATGTGTGTGTGTGTTGCCCTGTGAAGGACTGGCGCCCCCTCCAGGGTGTATTCCCGCCTTGCGCCCAATGATTCCAGGTAGGCTCTGGACCCACCGCGACCCTGAACTGGATAAGGGTTACAGATAATGAATGAATGAATGTGTAATTGTATTTATTTGTTTTGCAAAGAGGATGGTTTCTCCAGCTGAGATGAAGTATATATAAACTTTCTCTCAGCTCCACTGACCAGCACTTTGCAGTTCTCCAATCACAGACTGTAGTCTCAGCTGCAATGACACTGAGGTGGATCAGACACAGCAGGACTGCTCAAGTCTGTAACTGTAGAATTACACAGTGCTCCTGTGTGGTCAGTGCAGCTGAGAGAATGAACCGTGAGTTTAGAAACAAGGAGGTGGTTATAATGTAATGGTTGATTGGTGTATATTATAGTCATTTTGTATGGCATTTTGATTCTCCTTCCTAAATAAACAGCCACTTACACAACCACTAAGTCAGGCTAGTTGGGCTCTCTCTGTCTCCCGACCTTGGACAGCTGAATCATCAGTCACCAGGGACTGGACCATCTCCCATTGATAGGCCCCAACGCTTAGACAGATGTTTTAATAATCTGAACAGTAGCCACGCTTATGTGGCCCATGTACGTTTATGGATTCTTTGTAGTGTCTTCTTGCTACAAAACAAAGACATTTCTAAGAGACATTTCTCATAAACTTGGATGAAGTTGTGCTCTACATGTTCTCATCTGTGTGATCTTTGTAAACTGTTCTGTGGAACAAGGCTTAGAGCAATTGTGCGGAAAACAAAAATTCCTTCAAAGTAAAACAGCAGAGTTCTTCTGTTTACAGCAGACAATCTCTTCCTCCTCTCATGCTCTCTCTCTAAGACAGACTCTGATGAACTTTGACCAACTCTCTCTCACATTTAGCCACTGAGTGGTCAGTGTAAAGATGAATGGGCTATTAACGCTTACTGTTCAGAGATCAAAGACATACACTCACACCAGTGGCGATTGCTCTAAGACTGCAAGTGAAGCTCAGCTTCCCCTAAAATGTCAAAAAAATAAGTGATCAAATATATACTGGTGTGTGTACATGTCATTGAATAAATATGCACTACAACGCGCTCAACTTTTGTTTAGAATCAGCTTCTTATCACTGGTAAAGACGCGGCTTTCCTCTCAATCATTCCCACAGCTTCACAGTGCTTTAAAGCGTCCACAGAGTTCAATAGCGAAGCAGTGAAACGAGACGAGTCATTGGATAAATGCTGGGCTTTGTCCCGCCCATCGGACGCTCAGCGTCTCTGGGGGTCTATGGGGCAGTGGGCTGGCCTCGGCTGGCCCGGACGCTCAGCTTCTGCATGATGATTGGATGATCTGTCTGAGGCTGAATCCCTTTTTGATTGACAGCGAAATGAGCGAATCAGCGATCCTTTGGTGTAAAGATCCGTGGGAGCGTTACATTTTCATTCTGTTCTGAGTTGAACCAGACTTTATTAATCCACTTAGCGGCATTTTCTTTGTTAAAAACGACTAGCGACAAATCGAGCTTCTATTTCTGGTGGGTTTTTTGTAGCTGTTTGTGTTTGGAGGCTGACTTCTATCACTCTTTCTGACTTCTATCGCAGTTTCTGTCCAGCGGATGCTGCTGAGCCCCTCCACCATCACAAAGCACTCACAGGCGGACACACTTCACATGGGCCAAGGCCGTTTAAGCAGCCTAGCTCTGCTGGCCATTGAGAGGACACTAGTCAAGTCCCTGGAAAAGACGCCTTGTTGGTACGACAGGGTCACAGATCATTTTCTTAAAAAGGAACGGAGGGTAGAATTTACGTATAAATAAACCCACACATTTTATGATGTAGACTGAAATTGAGCTTCTCCTCCTTGAAAGACCAGCATCCGCCACTGACTCACACCTTTCTCACTTTAAATACACTTCAAATGATCAATATTACCAATCAAACACTGCAGTAAATTCACCCTCTCACCCTGCAGTGACACTGACGTGGTGGTGGTGTGTTGGTGTGTTTCGCTGGTACGAGTGGATCAGAGACTGCTGCTGGAGTAATATGAAGTCCTTCAAGTTTGCAGAAGTTTGAAGAAATCAGGACATTTTCACCTGGAAATATCATCATACAGTCATATCATTTATCAGCAAAGAGCATGGACGCACATTTCTACTGATTTAAAATTTTATTTGAAATAATCAGTAGTTTAGGCCACACATATATGGACTACTAAGTTGTCAGAGTTACAGCTGTGTAGTGGATAATGGATCCAGATCAAGAAATGAAAAAACGCCAAGATTCAAACTTTGACTTTCTTTTATCAAGACCTCTCATTCCACAGAATGTGTGTGTGCTAGCAGCCACACACACCTAGTCTGTTGAAGATTGAAAGGCTGTAAAACCCCCTTTTCCAGTGACCCTTAGATGCTCACAGAAGGATTCAGACTGACACTGAGTGGTTCTTCCAATTTTATGACGTCCAGAAAGCATCATCAAATCAACGATAACGCAAATAGAGCCTTGAGGATAAAAACTCACCACATGTGGAGACCCCAGAACCCCCAGCAGTTTATCACCCTCCAGCGTCGGACTGTCGAACGCTTATCGCAAAATCCGTAGATGGCCCCCGAGGAATGCGCTAATATATGCGCTAACTAACAGGGGACGCCTTGGGTCAGTTAGCATTGCTTAATACAGAAATCAAGAAAGCGAGAAGTCGACTAGCTCCGTTAGCAGATCCCAACTTATATTATATTCTGTGTTCGTCGTTTTTTTTGTAGCCAATCAAAGTTTAATTTTATGACTGATCAAAGCAGGTGAAAACTTATTTTTGGCCAGAATAAGACACCACCTCAGAGATTCGTTGATAGCTGTTGTATATTAGCGTTATACTTTGACTTAGGAGGATGTCGCTTCTGAAAATTTGAGGAAACAGCGAGCTTTCCTTTCGACGCCCCCTCATTTCGGGGTCAGCCAGGCCAGCAGTTCTCTATGAAGGGAATCCCCCGACTGACGTCACACCGTCCAACAACGCCGAAAGCCTACCTTCAGCGGTGACACGGGGAGGACAGAAAGCCAAGAACCGGAGAACAGAGATTAAATCTGCTGGACCCATCGGCTTGGTTATGACAGCGTCACCTAAGCTCATAAAATCAAATTTTCAGAAGCTGATGTCTAATTAAGTCTCTTGATAAATTTAATTTCATTCATTATCTGTAACTGCTTATTCAATTCAGGGTCGCGGTGGGTCCAGAGCCTACCTGGAATCATTGGGCGCATTGCGGGAATACACCCTGGAGGGGGCGCCAGTCCTTCACAGGGCAACACAGACACACATACATTCACTCACACACTCACACATTTGAGTCTCCAATCCACCTACCAACGTGTGTTTATGGACTGTGGGAGGAAACTGGAGCACCCGGAGGAAACCCACGCCGACACAGGGAGAACACACCACACTCCTCACAGACAGTCACCCGGAGGAAACCCACGCAGACACGGGGAGAACACACCACACTCCTCACAGACAGTCACCCGGAGGAAACCCACGCAGACACAGGGAGAACACACCACACTCCTCACAGACAGTCACCCGGAGGAAACCCACGCAGACACAGGGAGAACACACCACACTCCTCACAGACAGTCACCCGGAGGAAACCCACGCCGACACAGGGAGAACACACCACACTCCTCACAGACAGTCACCCGGAGGAAACCCACGCAGACACAGGGAGAACACACCACACTCCTCACAGACAGTCACCCGGAGGAAACCCACGCAGACACGGGGAGAACACACCACACTCCTCACAGACAGTCACCAGGAGTAAACCCACGCAGACACAGGGAGAACACACCACACTCCTCACAGACAGTCACCCGGAGGAAACCCACGCAGACACAGGGAGAACACACCACACTCCTCACAGACAGTCACCCGGAGGAAACCCACGCAGACACAGGGAGAACACACCACACTCCTCACAGACAGTCACCCGGAGGAAACCCACGCAGACACAGGGAGAACACACCACACTCCTCACAGACAGTCACCCGGAGGAAACCCACGCAGACACAGGGAGAACACACCACACTCCTCACAGACAGTCACCCGGAGGAAACCCACACAGACACAAGGAGAACACACCACACTCCTCACAGTCACCCGGAGGAAACCCACGCAGACACAGAGAGAACACACCACACTCCTCAGTTGACATTATTTCAATCTCTGATAAATGGTTAATATTGCTGTTATCTAAATTCAGTGATAATAATAATAATAATAATAATAATAAGTGTTAATCACCATTTCAGCATAACTAATTCAAATACTGTTACCACGCTACATATGGACAATAATGTATAGTGTATGATAGATGGCATGACCTTGAGGTTAAAGAAGCGAACGTGAGGCCGGAGAAAATTGCCCTTGAGCAAGGCCTCTGACCTTCAAACTGCTCCCCGGGAGCCGAGGTGGTTGGCAGCCCCCTGCTCCAGTTGTGTGTGTGTGTGTGTGTTCACTGCTCCTAGTGTTGGTGAAGAACTGCTCACTAGTGTGTGTTTGAGTGTTCACTCCCATGGATGAGTCAAAGAGGCAGTTTCCTTAAGGGGATCAATAAAGGTGTGTCTTCTTCTACGGTTTTGTTTGTAACGGACTGGTGACGCTTTCCTGAGGGCAGTTTGAACAGGACAAGATTTTACTGACAACAAAAAAATGAATGAATGTGTTACTCCTCCATCAACACAAAGTCAGACATGATATAAATAAAAGACATTCTTTAATGGTTTAGCCATCACTTCACCGGCCTAAGTGCCATCCACAACAGTAAAGACCTGCCGTCTTCCAGGGCGTTACAGAAGAGCACTGAGCTCCAAACACAGACTACGACTACAGTTCTAAAATCATATATTTTTTTTTAAATCACTTTAAAAAATAAATATTTTACCATAAAATTAGTTAAAATACAGTAATATCTTTAGCGTACGATGCTATACACACGTGTAGAGGTCCTGCTCTTGGTGTTAAACTTCTCCGTACGAATCCATACAGAGAGTCACTACCAGAGAAATAAAAGAATAAATATGATCCCGAGTGTTGAGCACTGAATGGTGACTGTTGACTGTACTTTCTCAGAGTGATGTTCCTGTGGGCAGCTGCTGTTGACGTTCTGCACACTGAGTTGTTGTCTACGTGAAGAAAAGAGAGTTTTAGAATTTTTAAAGTCATAAAAACAACTTAACATTAAATCCAAGGCTGGGTCATGAGCAGGACACCATCTACAGATCATTCATAATCATTACATAAACGGTTTAGATTTTAATATAATGTTTTAATTAATATAGGCTACATTCTCTGTACTCTCTCTCTTTCTTTCTTTCTCTCTCTCTACTCTCTCTTTCTTTCTCCCTCTCTCTACTCTTTCTTTCTCTTTCTTTCTCCCTCTCTCTACTCTTTCTTTCTCTTTCTCCCTCTCTCTCTCTACTCTTTCTTTCTCTTTCTCCCTCTCTCTCTCTACTCTTTCTTTCTCTTTCTCCCTCTCTCTCTCTACTCTTTCTTTCTCTCTCTCTCACTCTCTCTCTACTCTCTTTCTGTTCTCTCTCTGTCTCTCTCTCTCTACTCTTTCTTTCTTTCTTTCTCTCTCTCTGTACTCTTTCTTTCTCTCTCTCTGTACTCTCTTTCTTTCTCTCTCTCTGTACTCTTTCTTTCTTTCTTTCTTTCTCTCTCTCTCTCTGTACTCTTTCTTTCTCTCTCTCTGTACTCTTTCATTCTTTCTTTCTCTCTCTCTGTACTCTTTCATTCTTTCTTTCTCTCTCTCTGTACTCTTTCTTTCTCTCTCTCTACTCTCTTTCTGTTCTCTCTCTGTCTCTCTCTCTCTACTCTTTCTTTCTTTCTTTCTCTCTCTCTGTACTCTTTCTTTCTTTCTTTCTCTCTCTGTACTCTTTCTTTCTTTCTCTTTCTCTCTCTCTCTGTACTCTTTCTTTCTTTCTCTCTCTCTCTCTCTGTACTCTTTCTTTCTTTCTTTCTTTCTTTCTCTCTCTCTGTACTCTTTCTTTCTCTCTCTCTGTACTCTTTCTTTCTTTCTTTCTCTCTCTCTGTACTCTCTTTCTTTCTCTCTCTCTCTCTGTACTCTCTTTCTTTCTTTCTCTTTCTCTCTCTGTACTCTTTCTTTCTTTCTTTCTCTCTCTCTGTACTCTTTCTTTCTTTCTTTCTCTCTCTCTGTACTCTCTCTCTCTCTCTCTCTCTCTCTCTCTCTCAGCACAGGAGGGACAAACTACATATAATGGGTCCATACAAATCTCTGCACAGTTTATTTATCAAATCATATTTTTCCACATTGCCCATAACTGTTTAAGACACAGCAGTCTCATCATTCAGTACTTGAGGTTTGCACAGAAAGAGAAGTGTACCGGTCAGTGTTGAACTCCCATGTGCCCAGCAGAGGGAGCAGTAGCATTACAGCAGAAAGAGGAAAGGCTGTTCTCAGAGCTGCCTTCTGAGAAACTCGGCTCCAACTTCTCAGCCTCTCTCTCTGACCACAGCGCATCAGCTGCCTCTCTGATATCTTCATCACATCTCAGAGCTTCCTCTTCCTCCTCAGACAATGGGAACACACGCTGCTCCCACGGCAGCTGGCTCTACACAGATAGGCACACAGTGTGTGTATGGAACAGGTTAGGAAGGCACAGGATGGACGTATCTACGTTGCTAAACCTTGCAAAAGTCACATGCCTTTCAATGCATTCATATGCAAAATTATCAGTCTCAATTATAAAGAAAAATCATATACAGAGAATAAATATAATTTTGGTGAAATTGTTGCTAAATTTAATGCACAGCTTCTGTTCATTTCCTTCGTTAAATTAAGGCATGGTTTCCCAGACAGGGATTAAGCCTAGTCCTGGACCACACAGAGGTTTGAAAAGAGGATATAGTCCAGGACTAAGGCAAAGCAAGGCAAGCTTATCTCTACAGCACCTTTCACACACAGAGGACATTCAAAATGCTTTACAAATGCTTAATCACTGTCTGTAAAAACAGCCCAAAAATGATGTTTTATATTAAATCATAACAAAACCAACCAATTTAAAATGTGCTGTACCTCTTGCATTGGTCAAATTCATGTAACTTTTTAAACAATGTATTAATTCATTCCTCATCTTTAACTTCTCTCCAGATCAGAGCCACAGTGGATGCTCAGAGGTGTGTTATCAATGTTAATGAAACACCTTTGGTCAAAATACCACAAGGATTAAACCCCACAGCAGCGTTGTCCCCGGTTGAAACAGCACCTGTAAACCAGCATCAGTCTAGACAAAAGACACTAGGGACACGAGGGTTCCTAACAATACAGTCACGTAGTAAAATGTCACACAGTTCTCTTTTGTACGAGTGTCATATAAAACAGATCACGCCACGAGACGCAGTGACCTTCACTTTTCACAGCAGCTTTAGCACTGCACGGGAAAGATAAAGCAGGTCATTCAGCTCTGTAAAAATAGATCTGACACTACAGAGGCTGCAGGTGTACCCGTGTGTGTGTGTGTGTGTGTGTGATACATCCAGGTAGAAGGCTAAACACTGGGTTCCATTATCAGTGGATACACAGTAACTGTGACTAGTTTTAAGGCTGCAGTCATAAATATCAATGGACTGCATTAAGCTGGACCTGAGCAGATGTTAAACATGTGGTAATCATTATTTTAACCCATCATTAAACTCTCTCTGCTTCCTTCTCTGATTAAACAACTCACACATCATCTTCCTTTATCAGATCCTGCAGCTTTAGTCAGTCATAATACAGTTGAATTAGTTTATACTGTGCGCTACATCATTCACATCATTAATAACATAGTTATTTAACAAATGAATTACATTTTATTGACGCAGTTTTGCATCAAGGTTCGTTACCTTCTGATTGTACAGCATCATTCCGTTTTCTCTGTTTCAGCTTCATCCTGATCAACGAAAACACGAGCATCCAGAGGAAACTGGCAGAACACACCAAACTGCTGCCAGTGACCGAGGTGAGGGTCAAACCCAGAACCCCGAAACTCTTCCTCCAGCACCGCTGTGGCTCTTTAACACTAAATCTGGCTAAAACCTTTTAGTATTTCATTCCTACTCATTTTCTAAGAGTTCTCTAAGATTTCACTATATATACACATGATATAGTCAATCTGAGCAGAAGAACGAGTCTGTTGTTAGGTCGCTCTGTGTGTGTGTGTCAGTGAGAGACAGAGACAGAGAGAGCAAGAGAGACAGTCAGTGTAGTGTAGTGAAAGGGCCTAAGCTACAGCAACCACTTCATTCAGACGGAGACTTGGAGTGGAGTCGGAGTGGAGCCAATCAGGAGTCTTGGCCAAGACACAGCGTAATCCTCCAGTGCTGTTAAAGTGCTCTCAGATATATTCTGCTCAAAATATATATGTGCCCCGTGATATCAAATCTAGAGTGGACTGGAAACAAGACCCTCCCTAAGAACTGTGCACCGTCTCGTAGATCATAAACACGACGGCCTTCACATAAACAGTACTTAAAGCTTTCAATTACATTCCATAACTAGACTTGAATGTAACCTCTCTCTCTGTCTCTGTTTGGAGTTTATGAGTTTACAGCAGGGGACACTTAACCTTGTACCAAAGTGGTTTGTATTGGATACAAAGGCTCTGAATAAAGTGGAGTTCGGTTTCCTATCTGCACCTGTTCGTGTAAATAGGTGCGTATATTATGCCCTGAGATGAACTGAGCCCCAGTCCAGGGTCTGTTCCTGTTTAGTGCCCAATGATTCCAGGGAGGCTCTGGACCCACCACAAGTCTGCTGTGTGTGTGTGTGTGTAATTCATGAATGAGTGAATGAATGGATGAATATCAGCTCCTCTCCAGCAGCAACACTTTGAGACTGACCTGTGTCTCATCCAAACTGAGCTCAGGTGGAGATCCAGATGTGCCGCTGTCCCACGACTGATCACAGATCATCTGTTCAGGCTCCAGGACATCAGCAGAAAACTCTGATAATTTCATGCAGCCGCTGTTGGAAAACCTAAAAGAAACAGCCGTTTGAGCCTTTTAATGAATGATACTCAACTTTATTTGTTTATATCGTTCTAATAATGTATTTACTGTAAAAACCTCCCACTTAAACTGACTTCAGACCTGCTGTGTCTATTACAGGAATCAACTTACACCAGACACAAACACACTCACATTGATCTGGTCCTGCGTGAGCACCTCCTGCCTTTCTCCCATGAGCCCCAGCGTAGTTTCTCTCTGTATTCGCAGCTCCGGTGTCTCTGAGAAAACACCTCGTCTGAGAGGACCTCCACCGGAGAGAGCTGGAGAAACCATTATCCAAATATTTTTAGTGTAATCACACTTTTTGTATTTTGAGGTGGACAGGTTCCTTCAATACCACTTATTTACTGGTGACAAGATTTGTCTTTTACACTGTAAAAAATGTCTGTGAATTTTACGGTGGAAAACTGTAAAACCATGACAGTAAATGACTGTAAACTCTAAAAAGGTTGAAAACCGTTTCTGTAAAACAGTGAAATACCGTAAATATTCTATCAGCCAAAATACCATTTTTTACATCTCTTTACTGTAAAATATACATTATTTCACTGTTAAACACAAACCATTAGGGGGCGGTACAAGTGTCCAAGGACTGGGAAGAGCTCAGACTCATTAGGGAGCTCCCAGCATGCTTTGCTTCTCCATATTTTCTGTGATTTTCAGAGTTTCTTTGTTTTCTTCTGTCTTTGAGACTTATTGATTTTGGTGTGTGTGTTTGTGTTTCTGTGCATGTTATGTCAAGACGTGTGTTGGTCAGGAAAGTTCACCATCAGCCTGTGTTCCGAGGGTGGCACCCAGATACCGAACATTTCTTTAGTCCTTTCAGCAATATCTCCTTTTAAGGGCTGAATACAGGATGCAGTTTGACTGTATCTCAGTCTCCTTTCTCTAATTTGTCACGCAATTTACACGTTAATTTTACTTTAATTTACTTTGTTATTTTTAGGTAAATACCATGTTTTTTACAGTGTATATCTGTTTTTTTTAACAGAAATATACTGTAAACAAAATGGTCTTTAAATGTAAAATTTACGATTTGCCAAAAACGTGACCGTACATTTTACAGTGAAATCCTGCCGACCACAGCTGCCAGTATTTTACCGTAAAATTTACGGATTTTTTTTACAGTGTGCTGAAAGAGCTGCTGTAAAACGACACAATATACAAGACTGATCTGTACTTCCTCTGAGAAATGCTAAATCCATGTAGCCGTTCCAGGCTCTAAGACACGTTTGAATTAAGCTCTAACGTTAGTTAAATTAATCTTAAGAATTAAGCGCTTTATAAATATCCAAACGCTGCTGCTGCTGACGATGTCTTTGTAGATGTGTCTGTGTTTGATGTGACCACATATCTGTAAAAAAACAAGGTCAAAAAGCAGTGTCCATACCTCATCCACAGATTCCTCGTCTTCTTCTTTCTTTACCAGGGAAGTAATGTCCACTGTTTTCCAGCTAAAGAGAGAAACAGGAACAGATAAATACAGACAAAGACGTAATAACAACTGTGTAGTCAAATCTGACTATTTATCATGAAGAAGTGCTTCTACTAATCCCCACCACTAGCATTACAGCATAAACGCACTGTACCTGGGTGTGACGATATCCTTATACTGAGGCTTCTCCACTTTGGTTGAAGCGGCCAAGGACATGGGGATCACTATGTTGTTTATATTGTAGACACTTTCACCATTTCTCCTTCGCACTGGGAACTGGAAATAAAACAAACCACTTGAGAGATGTTTCCTTGTCTTTTGAAGGGAATCAGATTTTTGTACATAATTAAACAAGTCTGAGCTTTTATAATTCCCCCAAAAAAACATGTTTATAGAAACTATTCCTGCTCCTGAAATAATTTAGATGCTCAATATACCGTCATCATTATGAAAATTAGGACATGATCCCTGTCTTTGTAACAATGGATTTAAAAGTGAGCAGCTCTTGTTAACATTTGTACTGGTCACGACATCGCATACACAACCTGCTTCAACAGCACAAGAAAGGAGAACTACAGTCCAATTATGAACTCATTAAAGAAAGTCACAATTACAAGCTAGAAATACATTGACCACTCAGGCTTTAAACAGGCTCTTTTCTCAGAGTTTGAGTAAAGCAGCACATTAACAGTGTTGTTGTAAAGTGGAGCCATTGTTAAAAGGTGTAAATCTACCTGTGAGTTCCTCTGGTGTATACGTGTGCTGTAAGGTGTGACTGCTTCCTCTGTGCTGTCTTCAGGAGTGGGAGAGAGTACTCCAGCTTCAGACGGGTATGTTTCTGCAGTACAGTGAATTAGCACACGTTTTACTCTGACAAATTAATTAATTAATTCATTATCTGTAACCCTTATCCAATTCAGAGCCTACCTGGAATCATTGGGCGCAAGGCGGGGGATACACCCTGGAGGGGGCGCCAGTCCTTCACAGACACACAGACACACACATTCACTCACACCTACGGACACTTTGGAGTCACCAATCCACCTACCAACGTGTGTTTTTGGACCGTGGGAGGAAACCGGAGCACCCGGAGGAAACCCATGCAGACACAGGGAGAACACACCACACTCCTCACAGACAGTCACCCGGAGGAAACCCACGCAGACACAGAGAGAACACACCACACTCCTCACAGACAGTCACCCGGAGGAAACCCACGCAGACACAGGGAGAACACACCAACTCCTCACAGACAGTCACCCGGAAGAAACCCACGCAGACACAGAGAGAACACACCACACTCCTCACAGACAGTCACCCGGAGGAAACCCACGCAGACACAGGGAGAACACACCAACTCCTCACAGACAGTCACCCGGAGGAAACCCACGCAGACACAGAGAGAACACACCACACTCCTCACAGACAGTCACCCGGAGGAAACCCACGCAGACACAGGGAGAACACACCACACTCCTCACAGACAGTCACCCGGAGGAAACCCACGCAGACACAGGGAGAACACACCACACTCCTCACAGACAGTCACCCGGAGCGGGAATCGAACCCACAACCTCCAGGTCCCTGGAGCTGTGTGACTGCGACACTAACCTGCTGCGCCACCGTGCCGCCCTCTGACAAATTCAGATATTCTTAACTCTGGGAAAGTCACTACATTACACACTTAGCTCTGAATTTCTACTTGGTTTTAAATAAAATAAATACAAATGTTTTTCCCCCTCCCTCTCAAATCGTAAAGCATCCTTGGGTGTTTTAAATGGTGCTATAATTATTTATATTATTAGCAGCTAACAATCCAAAAGATACATTATTGGCAAATAAAGATCCATGCACTTGTTTCAGTTATGTAAACTCAAAAGGACTTGCTTATGTGGTTTCTGACATTGTATGGCTATAATACTATTCTGAAAAACTGGCAAAGGCACAGTATTTTATAGTAGCAGTTATATTTAAACCTGAAACCTATTAAAGATGATTTTACAGTTTTAAAACTGTTATCGATTTCGTAATCAGTTACTGAGTTTACCCAAAGCGAATTATTGCACATAAGCTTCAATTATTTGATAGTTACATTTTACCAAAATGTTCACCAGAAAAATAAAGGAACAAAGGTTTGAGACCACACACACTTCTTGGCCGATGGACTACATTTGGGACGAAGGGGAAATAGCAATAACTAATGCAATAGGAGACAGCAGAGAGTCAGTAGTACGTGCGTCTGCAGGGTGGTGCCTCCTCTTTAAAGTTCGTCTGTGGCCCTGTCTGGGTGGTTCCTGGCTTGAGGGTGCCCACCGCAGTGGAGTGCACTCTCTTCTGTTGGCCTGCACATGTGGGGCAGCTGGCAGCTGGTGTGTGCAATCTGTAACCAAGAGAAAGGTTCCTTTAACAGGGTCAGGAAACACAGGAATTTCTTTGCATAGTAAAGATGTTAGAGGCACACATTAACTACACTGGGAAAACAAATCTTTAACTGGATCAGCTAAACAAACCTTAGGGACACTTAATAAATAGTAAGATTACATGGCTGTTTTTAAATATATTAAACTTGAAAATATGTAGCAATTACATCCTATCAGTTTTCTTTGGAATAAAAAAAGAATAAAAGGGAAATAATCGCAAATGCTAAAACCCACATTTTGTCAGACTTTACCAGCACTCTCAGGAGTATGGACCATCTTCGGGCCAAAAGAGTTTTAGAGTACTTCTGTGTCGTCAGTCCACCTACCAACGTGTGTTTTTGGACCGTGGGAGGAAACCAGAGCACTCGGAGGAAACCCACGCAGACACAGGGAGAACACACCACACTCCTCACAGACAGTCACCCGGAGGAAACCCACGCAGACACAGAGAGAACACACCACACTCCTCACAGACAGTCACCCGGAGGAAACCCACGCAGACACAGAGAGAACACACCACACTCCTCACAGACAGTCACCCAGAGGAAACCCACGCAGACACGGAGAACACACCAAACCCCTCACAGACAGTCACTCAGAAGAAACCCACGCAGACACAGGGAGAACACACCACACTCCTCACAGACAGTCACCAGGAGGAAACCCACGCAGACACAGAGAGAACACACCACACTCCTCACAGACAGTCACCCGGAGGAAACCCACGCAGACACAGGGAGAACACACCAAACCCCTCACAGACAGTCACTCAGAAGAAACCCACGCAGACACAGGGAGAACACACCACACTCCTCACAGACAGTCACCAGGAGGAAACCCACGCAGACACAGAGAGAACACACCACACTCCTCACAGACAGTCACCAGGAGGAAACCCACGCAGACACAGAGAGAACACACCACACTCCTCACAGACAGTCACCCGGAGGAAACCCACGCAGACACAGGGAGAACACACCACACTCCTCACAGACAGTCACCAGGAGGAAACCCACGCAGACACAGAGAGAACACACCACACTCCTCACAGACAGTCACTCGGAAGAAACCCTTGCAGACACAGGGAGAACACACCACACTCCTCACAGACAGTCACCCGGAGGAAACCCACGCAGACACAGAGAGAACACACCACCCTCCTCACAGACAGTCACCCGGAGGAAACCCACGCAGACACAGGGAGAACACACCACACTCCTCACAGACAGTCACCCGGAGGAAACACACACAGACACAGGGAGAACACACCACACTCCTCACAGACAGTCACCCGGAGGAAACACACACAGACACAGGGAGAACACACCACCCTCCTCCCTAATCCCTTTATTAAAACTTGGTTATTTGTCTTTATTTCTTAATAAAAGCATCAGTCCTATGATGTCGTCTGCTCAGACATGAAACACACAGTTAGTGGAAGAGTGGCCTAGACACACACTGGTGTAATCCTTACCTAAGGGAACTGGTGTTTTCATTAAGGCAATGGGATGCTTAGCTAAGAATCTGAGAAGAAATTTTATATGTAATTTTTTTTTTATTTGTCCAAGAAAATATATGTTAAATCTTCGTCTGAAAATTCAGATGTAGGCAGTATGTCTCCAAACTGATAAGTGTGAGTGTGTGTGGGTGTGTGTGTGTGTGTTTGGGTTGTGAAGGCTGACAGACGAGCAGGCTATTTGTTGGTAATCTCGGCTCTAGCTCTGGGGGCTGCAGGGCTTCAGACACATGGCCTGAGAGACTCAGATAAGCAGATATTCTTTACTCTGCACTATCACACACCCAGCCGTCCACCCACAAAACACGACTGACAGCCATCCTTTCATAGACACACACCTCCACCTCAGAGGATGGTGCCAAAGAGATTCAAAGAATAAATCCTGACATGTTGGCCAGAGAGATAGAAAAGGGCAGGGAGAGTAAGTTGTGGAAATGTAAAGTGCATTTACTTTAAAAAGTCCTTACTTTTTAATTCTTATTGTTTTATAATATGTTTGTTGATTCTATAAAAGTTTCAAATCTGTCTCTTACTCCACAGGAACCACGTATTTGAATTTATTATAAATGCCTTTGAGTTACAGGTTGCTTGCTGAATGAGGATGTCATGTACGCTAACAATAACAGCTCATCTCACTGTAGGAAGAAACAGTCGTGTGAAGATGAATATAAACGTAAATGGTCTTCAGGTGCACGCATTCTAAGACATGGCCCCTTTAAAACAGGTTGCAGTACTGACTTCCTTGAAATGTTTTGACTTTCCCTGCACATGGTAAGAATCTATAAATAAGAGTGTGTCAGAGTGTTCCTGGGGTTCACTTTCTATCTTGTGTGTTGATTTGTGCCTCACTCTCTGACAGTAAATCAACACAGCAGCATGAGGCATTATGTCCTTTCTGCATGAGTTTGCACATTAAATTTATATTTCTCTTTGACTCTCTTTCTTTCTCGCTCTCTCTCTCTCTCTCTTTCTCGCTGGCTCTCTTGCTCTCTCTCTCTTTCTTTCTCTCTCTCTCTCTCTGGCTCTCTCTCTCTTTCTCTTTGACTCTCTATGGCTCTCTCTTTTTCTTTCTCTCTCTTTATATTGCTCTTTCTCTCTCTGGCTCTCCCTCTTTCTCTCTCTCTTTTTCTTTCTCTCTCTTTATTTTGCTCTCTCTCTCTCTCTTTCTCTGTCTCTCTCTCTCTCTCTTTCTCGCTGGCTCTCTCTCTCTCTCCCCTTCTCTGTCTCTCTCTCTGTGTCTCACACACACACACACATTATCTAACCCTCCCTCTGGATTAAGAACATTATTAATATGAAAGATCATTAGCCCAACTTCAGAAATAGCTCAGTGTAAGGAGAAGCGGTGGGCGATTAATGATTGTAGTGGCTGAGTCAGTCAGAGGGTGTGTGTGTGTGTGTGTGTGAGGGACAGAAACTCCCCTGGTGCCAGGCCAAACACAGTAGCTGCCAAATCAGCTTACTTACAGCAAGGCTGCATTAGGCTATTGCCAGTGGGCAGTGGGTTTATCTTGACCTTCAGAGTATTTGTGGAAAAAGAGCAGTTCTTGGAGGAGCACGATGCTCCCTCAAATCATGAGTGAATCCATCAAAACTGAACGCTAGAAGCATCTGAATTCTCTCTGGTTTGATGTGATGTGAATCATTTCATCTAACTGTGCTCGTATTCCACAGTATTCATCTTATATGACGGCTTTATCCTGATCAGGGTCGCAGTTTGTTTGTTGCCTACCTGCAATCACTGGGAGCAAGGTGGGAAGACACCTTCACATTTAAAAGCCTTTATATCCCTGTGAAAATGAATCTGAAATGAAGCTTACTGAATAAAGAGTGGGGTGTGTTTTCCTCGGTGCTGAAGGTGTGTAAGGGCCTCGTTTTCCAGAGCCAGTTCTCTCTAGACAGACCCATCTTGAGGCGGAAAGTCAGGGAACTCTCTGTGAAACAGAGCAAATATGACGACAACATTTATTACACTCACTGAAGCTTAACACTGCACTGTTGTATTACACCATAAACAATGGAAAGAACAGCTTCGTGTCGTGAACTGTTCTATTTTGTATTGTGTAAGGTCCAATTTAAATGAAATCACTCAAAACAGTCCAGTCAAATCACCCCATAACCCTTTTCAAACTGGATTAACCAGGGGGACATTTCTAACCAAGTATTACGTGATGAAACTCAGACATCTGGATGTCATTAAAATAACCACAGGACAAGAGACTTTCTAATGTGTTGTTGTTGTCTATGAGTGAACGCGCCTGGATGCATTCCCCTGGTGCCTTGCTCATCCCTGAAATGCCCTGAAGCCCCACAGACCTTACCTCTCTCCACTCTCTGTCGCCATCAAATTAAAAAAGTAAGCGTGTGTAGATGAGCTTTGTTTTTTTCCCCAACATGAGGCAGCATCTGCCTGGAAAATAATGGGGATTTGCATCGGGACAGAACTAATATTATCAGATGAGTGCTGAGTTTGCTGAATTTTGCCAGTAATTTTCTCAGGAGAGGAAGTGAGGAAAGGTTGTTGCCAACACACACAGAAAGAAAAACACGGGAGCATTTCCAAAAGAAGAAACTCTCTCAGGACACGTGTAAATTTAATCCTAACCGAATGGTGCTTTAAACATTATCTCCTAATGTAACACTTATTTAGACAGCATCATGACGTGGACACCTTTAAGTTACTTGTTTGAGTGTTATTAATAAATCTAACCGTTCAGCTGAGTTTCTCCGAGGGATAATGAATACCACCTCGTAATTACTGTGTTCAGAAAGGGGGAGCAACTCCATATTCATTAATTCATTCATTATCTGTAACCCTTATCCAGTTCAGGGTCGCTGTGGGTCCAGAGCCTACCTGGAATCATTGGGCGCAAGGCAGGAATACACCCTGGAGGGGGCGACAGTCCTTCACAGGGCGACACACACACACACATTCACACCTACGGACACTTTTGAGTCGCCAATCCGCCTACCAACGTGTGTTTTTGGACTGTGGGAGGAAACCGGAGCACCCGGAGGAAACCCATGCAGACACAGGGAGAACACACCACACTCCTCACAGACAGTCACCCGGAGGAAACCCACGCAGACACAGGGAGAACACACCACACTCCTCACAGACAGTCACCCGGAGGAAACCCACGCAGACACAGAGAGAACACACCACACTCCTCACAGACAGTCACCCGGAGCTGGAATCAAACCCACAACCTCCAGGCCCCTGGAGCTGTGTGACTACGACACTACCTGCTGCGCCACCGTGTCGCCGCAACTCCATATTAACGCTTTTAAATTCAACAAGCTCACGTAGGTGAGATGGTCAGATGTCCATATGTTTTTGAGCACATGATGAGTGTCACATGTATCATGATGAATCTAGTGAAGAGTAATACATTGTTACAGGCATATTCTACATTACTCAGCACATTCAACCGTTCTGTTACTGCCTTTACTTCAGAAAGGGAGGTTCAGTACGGAAACTGCAGTGCTGCAGTGGACACAGTGAATAAAGGAAAGTTCCTCCTGAAATCACACTCAGTCCCAGACCCACATTCTGAGAAATGTTTATGTCAGTGTAGCATCTGGATCGTGTGGTTTATGAATCCATAGCTCAGCTAAAGCGCTAACATCTGCAGCACTAAAATTAGAACCCCAGACTGTAACGTGTGGCGAGTAGGAATTGCAGAGCTGCACACACCAGTGCCACTAGTGCCTCTGGCTAATAATAAAGGCTGTGTACATTCCTGAAGCTTCCATTCTCTCTCAGACGTGGAGCTGTTTCAGCGTGAGCCCACAGACAAATCATAGTAACTGCTGCCCATAACAAAAGCAATGGTTTTCGATTTCTTGGAATTATTATTCTTTTTTTCTCACTTGTAGTGTTCATGGAAACATGGAGAAATATTCGGTCTAATGTGTGGACCATAAACTTTCAATAAAACAAATATGATGAAAAGGTACAGTCCACAACAAAAGAAAACCAACCTTTTTCTTTCTTTTCTAGCAGACTGTCCTTCTAATGAGTAAATTCAGCTCCTTCAAATAAATAAAATGTTCCAACACCCGGTGTAAACCTCTCAAAAAGAGTGGAGGCCGACACTGAAGCAACGGAGGACAAATTAGCCATTAATTCTTAACTACAAACATTATAGTTATGAAATTACTGAAAGTAACCATGTTAAAAAACTGCATAGTGTTTACACCTGCACTTACATACTGTGGGTTAGATGTCTGTGTATATAACTGTACATTCCCTTTCTCCATTTTCCCTCCTTTTCTTTGATTTGTTTTTCTTCAATATCCTCTTTTCTTACCTCAGTCTTTTTTTCACATTTACAAACTCAATCTAAGCCATACCTGAGGAGAGAGGGCACATGGGGCGAGCTCTGTTAGCTGTGCTGGAGCAGAATGGGTCCGAACACACACTCACAGGATCACAAGACGCACAGCTAAAACAGAGGGAAGCTGAGGGGTCGGATCCCTGAAAGAGAGAGAGAGAGAGAGAGAGAGAGAGAGAGAGAGAGAGAGAGAGAGAGAGAGAGAGAGAGAGAGAGAGAAAGAAGAGAGAGAAAGAAGAGAGTGAAAGAGAGAGAGAGAGTGAAAGAGAGAGAGAGAGTGAAAGAGTGAAAGAGAGAGAGAGTGAAAGAGAGAGAGAGAGTGAAAGAGAGAGAGAGTGAAAGAGAGAGAGAGAGTGAAAGAGAGAGAGAGAGAGACAGAGAGAGAGAGTGAAAGAGAGAGAGAGAGACAGAGAGAGAGAGTGAAAGAGAGAGAAAGAGAAAGAGAGAAAGAGAGAGAGAGAAACAGAGAGAGAGTCAAGGAGAAAGAGAGAGAGAGGAAGAGAGAGAGGAGAGAGAGAGAGAGAGAGAGAAAGAGAGAGAGAATGAAAAAACAAGAACACAAAATCCAAGAATAAATTTCAGTGCAAGTCAATGCTAAAATTATTCGGGATATTGTCATAGGCACATTCAGACCATTCATCATTCAATTATAACAATATATGAACATTTTCATTTCTTCATTCATCTTCTGTAACAGCTTCATTCTGTTCAGGGTCAAAGTGGGTTCAGAGCCAACCCAGAATCAGCTTATGTAAGGAAGGGAACACACGCTGGACAAAGCTAGTCCAATGTAGAGCATCACACACTCACCCACAAATTCATACCTGTGGTATTTAACACACTCACCCAGTCACTCACACTCTCACACCTGTGGACAATTAACACACTCACCCAGTCACTCACACTCTCACACCTGTGGAAAATTTAACACACTCACCCAGTCACTCACACTCTCACCTGTGGACAATTAACACACTCACCCAGTCACTCACACTCTCACACCTGTGGAAAATTTAACACACTCACCCAGTCACTCACACTCTAACCTGTGGACAATTAACACACTCACCCAGTCACTCACACTCTCACACCTGTGGACAGTTTCACACACTCACCCAGTCACTCACACTCTCACCTGTGGAAAATTCCACACAGCCAATCTCCCCACTAACATGTGCTTTTGAACTGTGTGAGAAAACCTCTGCAAATTTAGAACCTCTGCCATTTAGAATAAAGAAAGTATAGTAACAGTGCGAGCCCAAGGTTGTGCACATGCTGAGTGTAAACTGTCACAAACAGATAAGACTCAGATATAAACTTAAAATGGCAAACAGTATATGAGGCTTAAGCACTATTGGAGCTGGATTAGTTTTACCACATGGGGTTGTGTACTGTAATATGTAAGGGATTCATAATCTGACTACTATTACTGGGGGAGCATTGCATTCACCCAAAAACAGAAGGTCCGTTCACTCCTCAGTCATCACCTTCATGATATACACCCTTACACACGTTCCAGACTCATACAGAACTAAGGTAACTAACTCATAATGTTGGGAACCGCTTAACTCTTTAAAGCGAACGTCTGCGATTGTGGGGAACTGCAGTTTTCTCTGGTTTGTTTACGTTCAGAAGCTCTGTGTCTTTAAAGGAGATAAATGATGATAAATGGTTTGTACGTGGGTGAAGTGGAACTTCTCTTATTTACTGTTTGTAACTTGAGTTGTAGTTTTATAGCGCTGTTTTTAAGTCTGTTTACTTTCATACAGTTAGCAGCCTCCTGAATTCAGAGTGGGTTTCTAAATAATAAATCATCTAAAACAGTATAAATAAGTCAATATTACTCACATGGATCCAGAATAAAGCAGCATCCTCGTCTCTTTTTTCATGGTTTTAAACGTTTGGAGGTCCTTTAGCCGATTTTCTTTTCACCTTGTTTATTTACTCGTTTACTGACAGTGGGGCTTCGTTAGTGTCCGAGCGTCTGTTGCTGAGACTAGGGCTTCGTAAACACATTAGACCGGTTTCCAGCACAAACAGACTTGAACGCTAGCAAATGGTGAGGAAACATGAATTTCATAAAACGTGATGCAAACACGTGACTATTTCAGGCGTCTCATTTGCTCTTCTCTGTTAATCATGTACCACTCAGTCTTGTTTGTGACCAGAAAACACATGAATAGAAATATTCAAAATAAGGTCTAAAGGAGCAGCAGATTAATATGTTTAAGTCACCCTTTCCAATGCCAGCTGTGGGCTAGAAGGGTGTAAATCTTCTGCACTGGACTGTTCCCTGGAACACAATCCAACAGCAGTGGAATGAGGCCGAGTGCGATTTGTCATTATCCCACATCAGTACCTGCCCTCAGTAATGCTGTTTTGGCTGCATGCCATCAAATCCTCACAGAAATGGTATAAACATTATTCTAAAGTTTTCCCAGAAGAGCAAAACTCTTACTACAGAAAGTGGGGACAAATGTCTTTATAACACCCTTGGTTTCAGAAGAAAGACTTGATGAGTTTGTGTCTATCATTTAATGGAGGAAACCTAATTTTATAAAGGGAAATATATATATATTAAAAAACCATTGAGAATTTGTTTACAGTGATGATGTATGAATATCTTCTAATTCTCAGAAAGGAATAAAGATTTTATTACCACCACCATTGGTAAAACTAAATCAGAATGAGCTAGCTAGCTAGTTGTAGATAACTAGCTATCGGGTCACTCATCTTACTTTCAAAGGACTTAAACATGGTCAATTTATACCTCCAAAATATATATAAAAAAAACGAACATGTAATATACGGGGGGCGGCACGGTGGCACAGGAGGTAGGTGTCGCAGTCACACAGCTCCAGGGGCCTGGAGGTTGTGGGTTCGATTCCCGCTCCGAGTGACTGTCTGTGAGGAGTGTGGAGTGTTCTCTCTGTGTCTGTGAGGGTTTCGTCCGGGTGACTGTGAGGAGTGTGTTGTGTTCTCCCAGTGTCTGCGTGGGTTTCCTCCGGGTGACTGTCTGTGAGGAGTGTGGTGTGTTCTCCCTGTGTCGGGTGGGTTTCCTCCGGGTGCTCCGGTTTCCTCCCACAGTCCAAAAACACACGTTGGTAGGTGGATTGGCGACTCAAAAGTGTCCGTAGCTGTGAGTGTGTGAGTGAATGTGTGTGTGTCTGTGTTGCCCTGTGAAGGACTGGCGCCCCCTCCAGGGTGTATTCCTGCCTTGTGCCCAGTGATTCCTGGTAGGCTCTGGACCCACCGCGACCCTGAACTGGATAAGGGTTACAGTTAATGAATGAATGAATGTGATATACGCCACAACATCTTCATATGGCAGCTAAGGAAGTAATATGAGCTGTCCCACCTGCTGTCTGAGTGATGACCGGCTCATGGTAAAGAGGCGAGGCTTGTGATAGGTCAGTAGAGGTCGAGTGCGAGCACAAACAAAAGTCGTATCCACCTGGGGGACGCACTGCCTCGGACGGCACACTCGCCTCCTCTTCTCTGCTTTTACAAGACACGTAGATCCAGAGTGGAGGAGCGAATCATTAAAGCTAGAAGAGAGGGAGAGAATAAAATGGAAGAAAAAGTTCATGGTTATAAGCTTCTGGGTGTACATACACAGATGAATAGATAATAGTACCTACTCTTTTACTCCTTTAAAATAACGAAATGGTCAACTGGGAAAGTCTACTGTGCTTCAATGACCACACACAGCAAAGGCCTAAAACAGGCCCATAACAAGAAGGTCATGTGTTGTATCAGTGAAAGAAGTGTGAAGTGTGTCTTTACCAGCTGAAGGAAGACAGTCACCGTTCCTGCTAGAGGACATAAACATTCACAAGAAGCCAGTGCATTTTTCACGGCTGACATGTTGCTCCTGGATACAGTGATTCTGACCGAATAAAGCCACATTTCGAACCTTATCAAAATAGTTGGAAAAGGAAAATAACTTGGCAAAAGCAGCCAGTTTTCCACTGTCAGGGAGGCATCCACAGACAGGTAAAACCTGAAGGTGGCAAAAGAGAGCTCAGTGTGAGCTGGAGAAAGAGTATACTCCAGTACAGTGTTGTGTTCTTTCAGCGCAGTCAGTACAAAAGGAGAAAACCTTCAGTCATCTGAGTAAAAGCAATTCTTCACCATTTGAAGATCAGGCTTTCATTACAGATCTCAGGAGACTAAATCCCTGCCACAGATTAAGCTTGTTCTCAGACTAAATGAAACTGTCAGCAGGGAATTTACTATAGAGGGAAAGCGAAAAAAGAGAAAGATGGAGATGAAAGAAGACAAGGAAACAATGAAAACGAGAGACAAGGAGAACAAGATGGGGAGTAAGGGAATTAAAGAAAATAATAATAGTGAAAAATACTGAGACAGAGAGAGAGAGCTTGTATGAGGGAGAGAGAGAGAGGAGAGAGACAGAGACAGAGAGAGAGAGAGAGAGAGAGAGAGAGACAGAGAGAAACAGAGAGAGAGAGAGAGAGAGAGAGAGACAGACAGAGAGAGACAGAGAGAGAGAGTAAGAGAGAGAGAGAGAGAGAGAGAGAGAGGAGAGAGACAGAGAGACAGAGAGAGGAGAGAAGCAGAGAGAGAGAGAGACAGAGAGAGACAGAGAGAGAGAGAGAGACAGAGACAGAGAGAGACAGAGAGAGACAGAAAGAGAGACAGAGAGAGAGAGAGAGAGAGAGAGAGAGCTTGTATGAGGGAGAGAGAGGAGTGAATAACAGAGTTCCAACCTGTTTAAGGGTCTTTTCTTGTGGCCTTTCCAGAGGCTACAGACTCCTTTAGTCACCGGTGAGGAAGAGGGGGACACACTGAGTGGAGCCATTAGACTGTTCACTATCTGACTCAACTGGGCACTCTGTTCACACACACACACACACACACACACACACACACAGATTTAATGTTACTAGACAATACACATAGCTGGTAGACTAAGAAAGTAGGTCAAACTATTTTAGTCTAAGGCATACACTGTAGATGGTAAATATCACATGTCACAGGTTTTTACATCAATGTCTGGACTTGTGCTTATATCCACCTCTACACATTCATTCATGAAGCTTCTCAACTGCCACTTGTAAAGCCCCTGCTCCTGAGTCCTATAGGCACTAATCTGATTTGAAGTGGGGCTGCAGTGATGCCTTATAAGCCTGGATTCACTGGTTAGGGAGCTATCTGGTTGTATTTGCTTAATGTCATCTGGGCTCTTTGAGCGATGTCATAGAAGAGCCACTTTTGGTTTCATAAAGAAACATGTTTGCTGATATTTTTAAATAACAAAACAAATAATATGTTTAAGGTAAAAACCTTAAAGGCTAAGCACCAGCGATATGAAAGTGTCACACAAATAAATACAGTGGTTGAGTTCCTAACTTGTGTTTATTGATAGTCAGAAAACATGTTATTTCTTACTAATTGAAGGAATAAGGTTTAAAAGACCGTTGGTCCCTCCCCCCCAATGGTGTTGGGAAACTCTAATAGGCGTCTTCCCTGTGACGTAGATGGTGGACAACAACTCTAGAAGCTGCACTTAATTTAATGCAAAATGAGGAAAAGGTGTGTTGTTTTTGGCTGCAATCATTCAATGTACAGTGGGACATCTGTGAACAAACGGCCCAAAGATCCCAAAATATCCAGAAAATGGACTAAATTTGTCCACTTTAAACGGGCACTTTGGAAAGGACCCTCCGCTCACTCCGTTATCTGTAGCTCATTTCACTGGCGCTTTTCCAACAATATGGGCATGTAAGGACACCAACGAAAGGTGTTCAAGAGCCTCTGTAACATGGAGGTAAACAGAGTGAGGACACTCACTTCGCCTGTTTTAGTTGGTGTTAGTTAACGTTAGCTTGACTCGCTAAACTCGGTGTCTCAGATTATACTCGGCTACGTAGCTGCATTACGGAGGTTTATAGTGTCGGAGGAATTCGAGTTCGACTTCGATCACATTTACAAGAATAACGGTACCTCTACATTTGAGTTTAGCTTATTGCTAGGCTATTGTCATGAATAATGTTGGTTATTTAGCTAGATACTGTCATAACAGTCAGTCATAACGGTGTTTTACCGCGGCGTTGTTCGGCTGTTGTCCACCAGTGACGTCACGGTCGCGTTCGAGAATTTCCGTAGTGAGCTCGGGTTTTTCCGTCAGTTTAATAAAATTGTCAGTTTTAAAGCAAATTAAGCTGCTATTTTCATTTTAATTCATACTTATATCTGTCAGTGACTACAATAATGTAAAATATTCATGGAGGTCCATTAAGTGGTGCTTAGCCTTTAAGATCGAGTGATGGATTTTTAAACCTTTAAAAGCTTCCTGGTTCTTTATGGAACTAAAAGTGTTTATCCTATGGCATAGCTCCAAGAAACTTTTGTAACACATTTATTTTTAAGAATGTATGGTTAGTATGGTTCCTTTCAGTTGCTTTCCTTTCCTTTGCTTCGTTTAGGTAACACTTTTCACAAGGAATTGTATAATCGTGTATATTCAATTCACTCCCTTATTTTCTTTAACCCCTTTTTCCTGTTCATGGTGGCTCTGAATCCGGCAGGAACCCCATTCCATCACAGGGCACCTCACACTCTCATATTCATTTACACTATATGGAAGCTTTTGTTCTGCCAATCCACCTACCAGTATGTGTTTTTAGACTGTAGGAAAAAACTGGAGCACCCGGAGGAAACCCACGCAGGGAGACAACAACACACTCCCCACAGACACCCAAAGACGGGGTTGAACCCACAAAGCCCAGGATCCCGTGTGACAGCAACACGCCCTGCTGAGCCACAGTGCTGCCCATGATTTTCATTATTGCAAGTGAATAAATCGTAATAACTCAATGAGTCCTAACATGTAAATTCTAGAGCAATGAAAATTAAATCATATCAATCATAGCGCTGATCCACCACAAAGCTGTAACTAAATCATGGAGGATTCTGACCACAATAAAGAGGTAATTGATGAGAAATTCTACTCTCTATGAAAATAAAGTGCTATAAAGTGTATTGGTGCGATGATCCTCCAGTTGCTCACCTGTCGCTCTATGTTCCACAGGAGTCGTGTGGGACTGCTGGGCTCTGCGTCCAGCTCGGTGGTCACGTTCCCCGCTGTGAGAGCCAAGCCAGCCGTCTCTGTCAGTAACATCTGCTGGATCTGTCTGTCTGTCAGTGGCTGAGACTCGGCCAAAACTACACCCTTCTGCAACAAACACAAACAAGGCCATGGTGTGACAATGTCAGAACCAGCCCTGGGTTTCTGAAGCAGTCAGGCTTTTCTACAGATAAGGAGATTAGCCGCAGTGTGAAATCAAATCCACACCAGCACACTGCCAGTTAGATTAATTAGACCCTAATCTGAGATAAGACCATCCAACACATGCACACAAACATCAAGATGACAGCAGAGCACCAGTGGAATCCCAAAACTCTGAGATGAATTCCAATTGAGGGATATAAGTCTCTGACTTGACCATGTTTCAATGCGATTATGATTCTTTATGAAGCGAGTGATTTAAATTTAATTACTCGCAATTTTCAGAATTCATTCATTAAATTCATTGTCTGTAACCCTTATCCAGTTCAGGGTCGCGGTGGGTCTAGAGCCTACCTGGAATCATTGGGCGCAAGGCGGGAATACACCCTGGAGGGGGCGCCAGTCCTTCACAGGGCGACACACACATATTCACTCACACACTCACACCTACAGACACTTTTGAGTCACCAATCCACCTACCAACGTGTGTTTTTTTTTTTTTTTTGGACTGTGGGAGGAAACCGGAGCACCCGGAGGAAACCCACGCAGACACAGAGAGAACACTCCTCACAGACAGTCACCCAGAGGAAACCCACGCAGACACAGAGAGAACACACCACACTCCTCACAGACAGTCACCCGGAGGAAACCCACGCAAACACAGGGAGAACACACCACACTCCTCACAGACAGTCACCCGGAGGAAACCCACTCGGACACAGGGAGAACACACCACACTCCTCACAGACAGTCACCCGGAGGAAACCCACGCAGACACAGGGAGAACACACCACACTCCTCACAGACAGTCACCCGGAGGAAACCCACGCAGACACAGGGAGAACACACCACACTCCTCACAGACAGTCACCCGGAGGAAACCCACGCAGACACAGGGAGAACACACCACACTCCTCACAGACAGTCACCCGGAGGAAACCCACGCAGACACAGAGAGAACACACCACACTCCTCACAGACAGTCACCCGGAGGAAACCCACGCAGACACAGAGAGAACACACCACACTCCTCACAGACAGTCAGCCCTCATATTATTTTACATACTGTAATTCAAGGAAAATAGCTAATTACTATTTTTCTAACAAATATACTATTGTAAATGTAAAAGCAATTCCTGACATTAATTCCAAGGCAAGCGATTCCCATCCTCAAGAACGTCAGAAAATGCAATGTTCAGATTAAAAACTTGAGCGTTGATTAACATTTATTTATGATTTCTGTGTTTTAATTTACTTTTTAAAAAATTTATAACTTTAGAATATTATTAAAATTGTAGTTTTTAAAATCTGCACTTTGTCAAACTGTGGGTTTGGTTTAAAATTGAATAATCAAGGGATCCTGGGGGGAGCCCAGCTATCACAGACTTTCTTAGACTCACCCTCTTCTTCATCAGCCCGCGCAATGATGGTGAATGTTGGAATATGTTAGCTCACATTAACAGATGTTACTGTCCTCCTCCCAGTGTGTTTAACTCTCCAACTATGTTGCATTGACACGAAAAATAAACCGACTTCACAAATCTCAGAGGAAGCCTATGCTAGCCTTTCCATCCAGCTTAGTAGAACTTTATCATTGGGGGAGTCCTATCTAGTGGGTGGATCTGACTGATGGAAAAACACATTGGGCAAAAGTAAAATATTACAGGGTCAGCCCCGTCACACACTTTGTTCAATGTTGATTTAATTGGTCACTTTTGTCATTCTTAAAAAAAATAAAATAAAATAAAACAACAACACAGTTGAAATGACACCTTCACCAACAGCCATGGTTCCAGCAGTAAATGTAGTAGACCATTACCTTGCAGGTAAGGATGTGTTTATGGAGCTCACTGAGCTGCTGGATCCTAGAGTCCAGTTCAGAGAGCCTGAGCTTCAGCCATGTCCAGCAACTGGCCAGCTTTGCTCTCTCACACTGCCATCTCCACTCACAGCCCAAACAGCTGAAAGAGAGGTAGAAAGGGAAAAAGAAAGAAGAGGAAAATTAGAAAAACCAGACTATTTTTCAGGAAGAGCTTTCAAACTGAGCTGGAGCATTTGTTAAAGTTATTAACAACCTTATTACATCATTGGTTTATTTGAATTTAGTTTCTAACAGCACACATTCCACATTCATCCCTTTTCTGTAACAGCTCCATTTTGTTTAAAGGTTGGTCCTGACCCCAGTCACTCACACTCACACCAGAGGACCATTTCAAACACTCGCCCAGTCACAACTGTGCAGTTTCACACAGTCAATTCTTCTACCAACGTGTGTTATGGGACACCTGGAGAAAACCCACGCAGACACAGAGAGAACACACCACACTCCTCACAGACAGTCACCCGGAGGAAACCCACGCAGACACAGAGAGAACACACCACACTCCTCACAGACAGTCACCCGGAGGAAACCCACGCAGACACAGAGAGAACACACCACACTCCTCACAGACAGTCACCAGGAGGAAACCCACGCAGACACAGGGAGAACACACCACACTCCTCAGAGTCCCTCAAGTCAGGGATCAAACCCACACCTCCACAACCCCCGGAGCTGTGTGTCAGTGGCACTACAGTGCTGCCTTACACATCACATGTATTTGCTCTTATCATATTTAAGTCTGTGCCTGTGTGAAACTGAATGTCATTCATATATTCTCCTCCTTCAAAGCCTTGATGAGTGTCTTCTGAAAGTCACAAATATGCATTCAACATCCAAATATCCATTCTGGCATAAGCACTTTTCACAATGGCCTTTTAAATAAATCAGATTAGAAAACAAAACACCACTATGACTCCTGTCCAAACTGATTAGTCATAGGAAACACAGACACCATTGTATGAATGGCTAATATTTAGACAAAACTTTCCATGATGTCATCTTTTAGTCTAAGTAAATGTTCCTGAGAGCGCCACAGTCGTGTTTCCATGGACTTACTCCACAACCTCTGGCTTGTCAGGAGTTGCTCAGTTCTGTGAAGGTTAGCCAGAGTATCAACCTGTACATTAGCAACACATATGCTATTGTAATTTAACAAATGAGCCCAGAACATATATTTTCTTCTCCATTGGTCTCGATTTGTCAGAGAGTCTGTACTAAACCTATATTAAACAAGGCAACATAGCTATCCCATGTGGAGGACCCGCTCTATGGAGCGTAAACCTGGTCTTTCAAAGAGCACAAAGCAGATTGGTTGTTTTCATTCATTCATTCATTATCTGTAACCCTTATCCAGTTCAGGGTCGCGGTGGGTCCAGAGCCTACCTGGAATCATTGGGTGCAAGGCAGGAATACACCCTGGAGGGGGCGCCAGTCACACACACCACAGGGCAACACAGACACACACACACACATTCACTCAGACACGCACACACACACATTCACTCACTCACTCACACACTCACACACACCTACGGACACTTTGGAGTCGCCAATCCACCTACAACCAATCCTCCAACGTGTGTTTTAGAGCGTGGGAGGAAACCGGAGCACCCGGAGGAAACCCACGCAGACACAGAGAGAACATACCACAGTCCTCACAGACAGTCACCCGGAGCGGGAATCAAACCCACAACCCCCAGGCCCCTGGAGCTGTGTGACTGCGACACCTACCTGCTGCGCCACTGTGCCGCCCATAGTTATATATGATATACAACTATGATATATTTCTGAATGCATAGTAGACAGCAAGTGTCCTTGTTAAAAATATGTTCATTTTAAGTGAAAGAAGGTCCTTTAATCGACTAAATTATGGATTATCCTCTGCGTAGAACCTGAACTACTGACCTAGGAGCTCTATGAGACACACGCTACCACTGTCCAGCTTTAAACCTACGTGCTTCTTTGCCTCTCCACATATACAATGGCCCTGTCTGCCCCCATGCTAATAGGAAAATTCCACAAATACTTACAGGGCAGTAGAGCAGCAGTGAACACATACTGTATACAAACCCCTCCACACACACATAGTGGGGAGTTATGAGTCTGAAACCTCCTGCTGTTGCACTAGCCCTGTTCACATTAAAAACCAGGACACTCCTCACCCACCAGTGGAAGCAATAAGAGTACAACAACACATGTTTCATTGGAATTATATGATTATGTGGTGAACATCGCCTTTCCCACGTAGCTAGATAATAATTCTTAAAGCCAGTGCAGGTGTTCTGCTGAGCAGTGCTTTTCCTCATAAAAAGCAGCTCATCTCATATAAACACTTGCACTTTTCTCCTTTTCGAATGGTTAGGAGGTCATAACGCAACAGTTTAAAATAATGATTATGTGTGAAACCCATACCCCTTTTCAGATATGTAGCCCGTAGGTTGTAATTACATGTACTCGTAAGAGTTTATCAGGGTAAGTGGTTAACCACGAAAAAAAATGTTTATAAATGAATCATTCACTCATACATTAATAATTTCATTATTCAAAAGTAGGTGAGGGAAATCAGCAGGGGTTTTTGTTGGATTAATAAGGGAGATGCCATAATATGAGCCAATGGGATTGATGCAAATGTGAATGCTGATGAAGAGTCTTCTTCTTACAAGTGCTCTCTGGATAATGTGGCAACACATTTGTCTTAGAAAAATATAAAATTTTCTTTTTCATTCAGCATCAACTAGAGCCATTTATTTTTCTGAGTGATGTTGAGAAAGCAACATGTGGTGTGTTCTCCCTGTGTCTGCGTGGGTTTCCTCCGGGTGACTGTCTGTGAGGAGTGTGGTGTGTTCTCCCTGTGTCTGCGTGGGTTTCCTCCGGGTGATTGTCTGTGAGGAGTGTGGCGTGTTCTCCCTGTGTCTGTGTGAGTTTCCTCCGGGTGACTGTCTGTGAGGAGTTGGTGTGTTCTCCCTGTGTATGCGTGGGTTTCCTCCGGGTGACTGTCTGTGAGGAGTGTGGTGTGTTCTCCCTGTGTATGCGTGGGTTTCCTCCGGGTGCTCCGGTTTCCTCCCACAGTCCAAAAACACACGTTGGTAGGTGGACTGGCGACTCAAAAGTGTCCGTAGGTGTGAGTGTGTGAGTGAATGTGTGAGTGTGTGTGGCCCCGTGAAGGACTGGCGCCCCCTCCAGGGTGTGCACCTACCAACGTGTGTTTTTGGTACACAACCTCCAGGCCCCTGGAGCTGTGTGACTGCGACACTACCTGCTGCGCCACCGTGCCGCCCCCATGCACAGCATGAATGTAATATTTTTACCTTAAAATTATAGCTTCAAAATTATTGTGATGTTCCTTTGACCTGTAACAGGGAGAGCAGAGGCCTCTGTCATTGCTATGCTGGTCTCAGCACTGCAGAAACTGTGCTATGTAACAGAGGAGCTTAGAAATCAAACCCTCTCCCTTCCCCTCAATGCTGATTTCAGTACAGTGCTGTAAAAATGAATTACACTAGGGGGAGGCCAGGAACAAAAAAACAAATCTTTCCTAGTGTTCCTTTAAACCAGGAAATAATTAATTATGCCAGTAGATGCATAACCAATAAAGGGTCAATATTTGATTTTTTATTCAGTAATGATTTCCAAGTGGTTCTCTAATCACTCACCAAAACAACCCATGAGCCAAATGTATTCCATGCACTGAAAGTGCCATAATGCCACAGATATGCTCCTCATTTCCTAACGTTCAGTATTTTAACTGTTGATCCAACTGGCACAGCATGGGCAAGCGACTGTATAAACAGGGATGTTAGAACCTGAAACATGTCGCCAATAAAAGCAGTGTAGGACCTTTGTAGGACCACATGAAACAGTCTTGCCACAGCTTGAGGTGAAGGTTCCAACAAAGACAGTCTGTAGCTTGCCAAACAAATCATGTACACCCCAGAGACACGGCTCTTTTTTTTTCCTGGAGCTCATAAAGCAATGGCCTTTGTCCTTCTGCTCCTTATCATTGGAAAGACATGGCATTACAAAAGAAATCCTACGTACATCACTCCTGTTCTCCATGCATGACCCACCTTCCTGTTCCTGCATTCCACACCGACCCTGCGGGTAACCAAGCAGCCAGCTGTCAACATGCAGGTCATCCTGCTACCGGAGACCCACACTGGCATAACCATGCCAACTGAGCCAACACCGACTGTAATGAACTGGAAATGTGTCACTTGCGCATTAACTGACTCTTTGAATGAGTTCTTTTGGGTAAATATTGGGATTTAAGTCAAATGAAACTGATTTTTGTTGTTTTTTAGATCCACTGTGGGTGTGTTTCAATACATAGTGACTTCCTCGAGTATACTGAGACGCTCTAGTTAGGCAGATGTACTGATGCAATGTCACTGCGTGTTCCTCTCCACTGCACACAGCCAACCTTTACTCCCCTTAGCTCTCACAGCCCCCTCAGAGTTGTATTACCCTCGGTTCTCACAGATTAGCACAATGCATTCTGTTCCTGTTTGTTTTCATGCTATTTTCATAACATTCATTCTGTACTAACGCAAATGGGCAGGACTTTCATGCTGCAGTCAGACTACAGACTACTACTTCATGTCGCTCTTAAACCAGGTAAACATTTCCCTCAACACTAAGGTGAAATACAACACTAAACAACATCCAAGAAAAACATGCATCTCCTTTTCTTGTGAAGTATGAACCAATAGAAATGCACCAAAATCACTAGATTAAATGTTTTTACACCGTCTTCTGTAGAAAGTAGAAGGTTTTCTGTTTCCTACAAATAGACGTACTATTTTGGAGATGTATGTTTTTCTCTGGTAGCGGCTGAAGCTGAACAGATACTTCCTTAAAATGACATCATAATAAAGGTCCCTTAGTAGGGAGCATATTTTAGGTATTTAAAGTTACAAGAGCCTACATGTCGAGAGAGAGCACGTGTTACATAAAAGGTTAGAACTCACAGCACACACATTCCTATTCTTTAAGGACTCTGACAACAATGTGTTACTATGTACATTAATATGAATCCAGAAGCTCAGTTCTCGCCTGTTTACCCAGTCCTGGACTAGCAACATTCAGCAGTGTTTTTCAGCTGCCATGGGAAAGAGACCCAGAAATCCAGCTGCAGAGTCATATCACACTGAACAAAGCTCTGAATAAACTGGATGAAGTGTCAACATCTGGGGATCTGTGTGTGCTCATGCTTGACACAATATCAAGCTGCGCTTTTGTTCCTTCATACTGTGACTGAAAAAAAAACAGCCCTTAGGAGAATAGCCTTGACATATTAACCTGATTTACAAGACTGTGCGAAGTCAGTGTTGTCACATCGCTATCAGCACTTTCAGCAGAACTCTGTTGTACACTCCAGGTCAACAGTACAGATGCAATCAATGTTTATTTCATTCTAGAATCTCAAATTATAATATTATCAGTTTTTCTGCCACCAACACAGTCTAGTTTGGTAATGCACAGATGGACTCTTTTACGTTAATCAATGTTCCGTGGTTACGACACATCTCCCATTTACTGTATACAGCCTTGTTTCGACTTAAGTGGTTTTGCGTCGTAAACGTCGTAACGCGAACTTCGTGTTTGGTGTGCGCAACGGAAGAATACACTGCTACGTCGTTCTCTCTCACGTGTGTACGTATGTTCCGACTTACACCGAAAATCTGTTTACAACGCGACGTAGGACCCCCTGTATATCACAATAGAAAATATTTCAATAACAATAAGATGATTCAATATACTACATTATCTACAGCATCTGTCATTGACTGATGTTGATAACAGAGAGCTACCTCTCAATTATAACATATTAATATTGACAAAGCCAAGAGATTTTTGTTTGATGGCGATGTCATGTTGTTCTAGCTCCCATTCACATTGCAGTTAAGGACAATGCTCATTTACATATTTGCACTGACATCATTAATAACACAAGAAAAGCCTCAGTGAAGTTACCATGACACTGATATGATTACTATGAATGATGAATGTTAAAGTGGCAGATACTGTCTCTACTTACGCTGAGGATGCTCTGGTTGATTGGGTTTCTTCATGGTCCCACTCCTCATCGGAGCTGCTGGCTGTGGCGTCTGAGTCTACGGCTCTCTGGACTTCCTGAAGTATGGCCTGCCCACACTGTGCTAAACTCTTCACGTCTTTGGTCAGCTGCACAGGCTGGGAGCTTCTTTGCCATGAAGAGCATGCGAGAGGACTGCTGAGTCCATTCTGCTGCACTAGAGCATCAGGGGCTTTGGATTCTGGTGAGCAGGAAGAAGGCATGGAAGACTGGAGTGGGGAGCTCTTCTGGGGAAGTTTCTTATCCAATCCTTGCAGCTGTTGACTACAATGCTTAAGCGCATGTTTACCCAGAAGTGCATGTAGCCTCTGTTTTGCACGGTCTGCTCGAGCCAGTAGTGATTTGTGTTGAGAAGCTAGCCTATTAGTCAGAGCCTTCAGAGTTTCCTTCATTGCTGAGGGCTCCATCTGGAAAGAGGAGCACCCAATCTGTCTCAAGGCATCAACCCCATTCTGTTTGATGTGGCTGGTTTCTTGTGGTCTCATTGCAGAAAGCAGAGAAACGTTATCAGTAGACCTGCTTTGCCCTTGGGGGCATTTCCATGGTGGCTGGGATTGGGTAGAACCCAGATAATCTTCTGTGGAATGGTCAAGCCGCTCAAGTGTGGGTGTCGGACAGTTCTCCACAGCTGTCGTCTGGTCCTCGTAAACAGAAAATTGCACATCAGGGGATGCTTTGGGTGACATGGCAGTGTCTACACCGTTTATATCCATCGAAAGAAACTCAAATAAAGAGCCTGGGTTCGACAGCAGTACAGATTCAAGAGACTCAGTTTCATGGAACAAAGAAGGCAGGAACATTTCAGTGATTTCTAAAGGACCCTTGGAGCTGCAGGAGTCCAGATAGGGCACGGAAGATAGGTTCAGCCAAAACCTGAAAGTAGGGGTGGATAATATATCAGCAGGCTTTTATCATCTGTTACAGGTAACAAAAATAATAGTGAAAAAACACACCCATTAACTGCAATAAAACATTTTTTTAAAAGAGAAAAATAAAAAAAGAGGACAATATTCCCGGATTCCCGCTCCGGGTGACTGTGAGGAGTGTGGTGTGTTCTCCCTGTGTCTGCGTGGGTTTCCTCCGGGTGACTGTCTGTGAGGAGTGTGGTGTGTTCTCCCTGTGTCTGCGTGGGTTTCCTCCGGGTGACTGTCTGTGAGGAGTGTGGTGTGTTCTCCCTGTGTCTGCGTGGGTTTCCTCCGGGTGAGTGTCTGTGAGGAGTGTGGTGTGTTCTCCCTGTGTCTGCGTGGGTTTCCTCCGGGTGATTGTCTGTGAGGAGTTGGTGTGTTCTCCCTGTGTCTGCGTGGGTTTCCTCCGGGTGATTGTCTGTGAGGAGTTGGTGTGTTCTCCCTGTGTCTGCGTGGGTTTCCTCCGGGTGCTCCGGTTTCCTCCCACAGTCCAAAAACACACGTTGGTAGGTGGATTTGCGACTGAAAAGTGTCCGTAGGTGTGAGTGTGTGAGTGAATGTGTGAGTGTGTGTGTTGCTCTGTGAAGGACTGGCGCCCCCTCCAGGGTGTATTCCCGCCTTGCGCCCAATGATTCCAGGTAGGCTCTGGACCCACCGTGACCCTGAATTGGATAAGTGGTTACATATAATTAATCAATGAATGAATGATTTTTAATTTATGACCAAGGACAATGTTTTAATAATAAGATTAAATGGGAAAATAATTGCAATTACATAGTTAGATTAATCAAAGGCAATCAAAAACTGTGCAGTGAACATGACAACAATTACAGTGGAGTGACAATCTGGAACTCAACATTCAGCGCTCAGAATTAAAGCCAGATCTTCTAGGTCTTTGTAATTAAAACATGCCTGGGTCTGTGTAGAAAATAACTGTCATTTTAAACGCAACCACAATCAGTCAAACAGTCAGATACAGTATTTTCTCCAAACCAATCAGCTCTAGTAGAAATGATTTTGGTTTACATTTGTACAACATTACGATAAGAAAAAGTGGCTGAAATTGTCACTAGTCCCCTCTGAAACAGCTCTGGTTGTGTACACCCTAGTTGTAGAGTGAGTGTTTGATGCCTGGAGAAAATGGCTAAAGGAATAGTTTAAAAAAATGGTTAAAACAAAACACTTAAAACTGATGAATACTGAAGAAACCAACCTACCTATTAGTGTAGCTGTCCTCCAGCAGTTTAAGAGTGGGGTCTATGTCCATGCCTAGTCCAGCACCGTCTGAATCCATGTGGCCAGATAAAACAGAGGAGGAAATATGAACCCTGTGGACTTTGCTTGATGACTTGCTGAGGGCTGGAGTCATTCCCGTCGAACAAATCTCCCCAAAAAAAAGCCCAGGAGACACAGGTTATTCAAAGTCCTGAATAATCGCAGAGATGGTACAAATTATCACTTTATCCCAAAGAAACAACATGACGTACACAGCATTCAGCAGTGAAATATAAGCTGAAATCAGATTAACTGCTATATTAACTTTAATGATCTACACGTGTCATTGAATACTGCCAAACTGAAAGCTTTAACATCACGGTGAACATTTCCAAGTCCAGGATCCCCATCAGTGCATTAATTGAATGCAGGCAAAAACACAGGGTGTGGATATTAAGTCTGAAAATGTACAGCACACTGGTATTTTCTTGACTGTAGGAATTTCAGTAGTGCACTGTCACTTTCACGTACTAATACTGAACCATATGGACATCAAGGTCACTGTTATGTCTCAATGTCATGTTAAAAGTTCACTGAAGGTAGTCTAATAATAAAATTCATTTATTATTATTTTTTTTAAGTATTCGCAAACGTTATTTGACATATATATATAGCTAAGAAACTCTGAGTGTTGTAAACACATGCTTTCATTGTGATGAACTGGAGCACTATCCAGCATGTGTTCCTGTTGCACCACATGACTCTGGGTAGGCTCCAGCATTTTGGGCTAAAACTGACATTAAATATCTGAATATATTAGGAATAGCGATATACTAAGTCCTAGGCCTGTGAGGTAGGTATATTATAGATGTTCATGTTTTACAGTCACACCAGTATATTCTCAACCATTCCTAAAACATATAGGGTTCAACTTAATCTGTCCCTAATTAAAGAGTTTAAAATATTTATGTATTTAAAATATTTATATATTTACTCTGCGGCTCTGTGGAGAGCTTAGGAACCAGGCAAGACATGACCCAGGGCCCTAGTTTAAAAAAATACATATAGTTGTAGATGTGTTTAGGGCTGGACAATAATTCAATATATATTTCAATAACAATGACATGATTTTTAAACACATTTTCAACAACAATATTCCAGTCCTTCACAGGGAAACACACACTCACACCTACGGACACATTTGAGTCGCCAATCCACCTACAAACGTGTGTTTTTGGACTGTGGGGGGAAACCAGAGCACCCGGAGGAAACCCACGCAGACACAGGGAGAACACACCACACTCCTCACAGACAGTCACCCGGAGGAAACCCACGCAGACACAGAGAGAACACACCACACCCCTCACAGACAGTCACCCGGAGGAAACCCACGCAGACACAGAGAACACACCACACCCCTCACAGACAGTCACCCGGAGGAAACCCACGCAGACACAGGGAGAACACACCACACTCCTCACAGACAGTCACCCGGAGGAAACCCACGCAGACACAGAGAGAACACACCACACTCCTCACAGAAAGTCAGCCGGAGGAAACCCACGCAGACACAGGGAGAACACACCACACTCCTCACAGACAGTCACCCGGAGGAAACCCACGCAGACACGGGGAGAACACACTACACTCCTCACAGACAGTCACCCGGAGGAAACCCACGCAGACACAGGGAGAACACACCACACTCCTCACAGACAGTCACCCGGAGGAAACCCACGCAGACACGGGGAGAACACACTACACTCCTCACAGACAGTCACCCGGAGCGGGAAACGAAGCCACAACCTCCAGGTCCCTGGAGCTGTGTGACTGCGACACCACCTGCTGCGCCACCGTGCCGTCCTAACACAATTTCAATATTTTAATATACATTATTATAGCCTTTAGAGGGCGCTGTTATCAGTTCATTGAACCCAATTTTAAAGTAATAATATATTAATGTTGAGGAAAATCCGAACAGTTTAGATTTGAGGCTCATGTCATGTTTTTTTTTTTCTTTCGTTCCTGGCAGTTTTTCTGTGGCTTTTATATTGTTAATATCGATATTGGAATTATATTGTATCAACCAAAATGTATAAATGTATAGTGATATAGATTTTGGCCATATCGTCCAGCCCTAGTTGTGTTTGTAGCTGATCAATTAAACAGCATTCTGCCTAAAAAGGGCTAGAATTTCTTAGAGGAAACATGTACTGTTTGAGGACTTCATGACCTACATGGTGCACTACATATGAAATATGGAGCCAAAGCAAGTCTCCAACAGGCAGATTCACACGCCCATGGATTCTTACATCATAACCCTGATGAACCAATCCTGTTACCTTGGAGATGCAGGGGACTAACCCATTTTAAACATGCTTAACTCAACTTGTAGAGCTGACACAGATCCTGGTGGGTATGTATGTATGTGTAAAATATGCCAAGTTCTGTCTGTTTAAAGAGACATTATGTAATATTTTACCTCTTCTGAGAGTCAATTCAACTCTCAGAATCATTGGCAAAGAGTCGATTCCTACTCACTGACGCTTTGGAATGGAATAAATGAATCTTTGTGAGTCGACTCCTCAACACTTGCTAAAAAATGTCTATATTTGATATAATCATATAAGAAACTCTTGTAGCATTCGACTGCATTTGTATTTAAATACATTTGTTATGATGTTCTACGGTGTTTTTACTGTCGAAACCGGGCTCACTGCCTAAGTTAACGGTCTTACTTAACTAGGTTAGTAACGGACTACGTTAGATTAAAGGAGACTGAAGTTCGCTGATTAAACTTTAAACACGCTGAAACTTACGTTGACGTCTTCTTAAACGATTTTACGATAGGTTTAAAACAGAAACGTTGAGTTGTATAATCTAAATTAATATTACAACAGTACAATAACAGGAAAAAAAAACTAGCTTTACCTGTGAATTTCTCTGAGATTTTCCAGAAAAAGCCGTTAAACCGCTCTGGACTCACTGCTCCGCTCGGAACGCTGCTTACGCTGTTCAGAATCCTCAACGTCGCAGGCGGCGTTATATCCTTTACACTGTATAAACCCCGCTGCGCAGTTAGAATTGTTTTTCTACGGTGTCTGCGCTGTTTGTAACCGTCCCTGCGCAGTTTAGAACCCCTCGCTTCCCAGCTCGGATGCACTGAGGTGATCTGCGCGCGGGAGTGCTGGCGGGCGAGTTTACGCAAAATTCCTCGTCCAATGAAAAGGCTCACTGGGCAACAGGTGAACGCCCACAGACTGACAGAGCTGACCACAACATTCATTACTGCTCTCTTCAACCGCTTTAAATACAAACTTCAGCTGACATCAGCTACACTTTATAAGTGCCATACATTCACTAAAGCAGAGATACGTGCCTCATAGAGGAAACCATGGAAATGTATAATTAAAAACTAGTCATTTTTATATATATCCAAGGACAGTTTCTATCCACGTTTATTCTCTCTCTCTCTCTCTTTCCCTCACACACACACACACACACAAGCCCCAACAAGGGAACATTCCTTACCTTAAATTAACCATAATTTAATTTTAACACTGAACATTAAGGATACCCTGAGCTTGTCTCCATGCTAGTAAACATGGCTAACAGAACTGATAAACGTGTACATTAAACCTCTGTTGGTCTTTGGATTTGTGTGATGATCACATTTGGACCTGGGTGTTCACTAATTGGGGTGGCACCACGGTGCGCAGCAGGTAGTGTCTCTGTCACACAGCTCCAGGGTCCTGGGGTTGTAGGTTCAAGCCCCTCTCCAGGTAACACAGGGGTGTGTTCTCACAGTGTCCATGTGGGTTTCCTCCCACAGTCCGAAAAAAAAAAAAACTGATTTGGAGGTGGATTGGCTAATCAAAGTGTCTATAGGGGTGAATGTGAGTGTGTGTCGCCTTGTAAAGGACTGGTGCCCCCTCCAGGGTGTGTTCCCACCTTGCGCCCAGTGATTCCGTGTAGGCTCCGGACCCACCGCCGCCCTGAACTGGATAAGGGCTTACAGACAATGAATGAATGAATGTTCAATAACGGGCTTGAGCGAGGACCTCCTGCTAATTGTTCTAATGTGTGGATTGTTTGAGAGTTGATTCATTACTTAGTATTGAAGCTAGTGGTTTTCAGAACTGGGCTAGTCCCTGATGCTCTGTCAGGTTTTAAAGACCTCTGTCATGAAAATCTAGTGTCTAACCTTGTTAACAGGGCGGTGTGATGTTGTATTTGGTAGAAGATGTATCATGAGTGATTCTGATTAACAGAGATGAGCTTTTGGGGGTTTTAACCTACAATGATGGGGCTTCAATGATCATGGAGTGGGTGGATAAACTGGGACCTGCAATTTGTTGTGGTCTGAAGCTATGGTGTAAAAGAGTGGACTTATAGATTATTCAGGGGGAGATAAAGGTGCGTAAAGATTTCACTTATTGGTTAAATGTGATACTTTTATGCTGCGAAAAGTATTTAAGTGTCATTTAAAGATTTCTACATGTTCCTAATGTTCAAATCATTAGCAAAAACAACTGAAATCATTTCGATTTTCTTCACTCATTTTTATTGTTTCATCCAGAAAACTGGTATTTTTTAACTTTATCTGAGAGTTGAATAGTTAACAGAATGTATATTATAATATTATATTAGACCATCTCTAGTATACAGTTTACTCATTACATTCTTGAGTGGAAAACCTTTAGCTGAAAAAACGCGATGTTATGACTGAGCAGTGCCGCCATCTTGTGGCAATAACGGACATTTTAGGGCGAAGCGCGAATTACCCCTCCTCCCTACTTAGTGCACTACACGGGGCTTAAAATTAACCTTCCTCTCGTGTTAGGGTCTTAACCGACCCACTTTTACTAAATTATAAAATGCTCTTATTAAAATTATTTTCTGTTTTTAGGGTCAGTTTCGGCCCAGGTATCATTTTAAATCAGAAAACAAAAACAAGTGCCAAATCTGGACTCATAAACACACTATACACCAACAGCCTACAGCTGGCTCCTCCTACAACCAAATTCATATCGTTTAAAAGTACTGTAATTTGTAATAATATATATTGGTATATTTTGTGCAACTGCAACGTGTTTTAGTGATTATTTTGACACGGCCTGAGTGTTTGTTTATATTAGTGAATTTATTTAACATTTTATTACTAATTTAAGCTCATTCTAATGTGTTGTAGAGTTCAGACAGACAGCTGAGATAAATCTATTACAGTTGTATTAGAAAAGTGGCCAAAAAACATATGACTATTATGCTCAGGATATTAATTTAATATAACTGAATATAATTTAAATTACATATTAATACTACAACTTAGTGGTTCAAAAAGAACAGAACTTAAAAAATAGGATGCTGTGATGAAAATAATTCAATAAACCTTGGCTTCTCACAAAATTGGCACACAGGAACAGGTTTAGTACATGACATAAACCGAAAGTGAAATATTATTTTGGCGCGCTTTCTTTGCCGGAGAGTGAGTCGCGTGTGAGGAGTGTATCTACGGATTAAATAATATTTATTTACCACTCCGAAGCACCTCTGATCTTTATAATAGATCTAATATCCCTTTTCGTCTCTGATGGAGGTTTTAAAGCAGAATAAAGTGAAGTTGATCAAATGGCTAAGAGGAGATCCCTTCATTTTACAACACCTTCATTCAAAGAACCTGATCACTGATGATGAATACTCGGGGCTGAAGGCCATCACGGACCTCAGTGATCAGGCCACGAAACTCGTGGACCTCGTCCTCCAGAAGGGACCTGAAGTGTGCGACTCGTTTGTGGATTTACTGAGAGAAGACGAGGTGAACGAGTCCATTCCGCAGCTCAGAGCCTGGATTAAAACAGTGAATGGTTCAGGTACAGAGCAGCAACACCAAACACCCCATACACACCTGATATAAAGTTAGATATTGGTCGTTGATATATTTATTAACTCTAAATATAATTCTACATCATTAATAGAGTATCAGACATCTCGTATTTTCCATATATATATATATATTTAATAATATAGTGATATGTAGCTAGCTTCCTGATTGAAAGGAAGTCCTTACCTCTTTTATTAAATATTATTATTATTATTAATAATAATAATAATAATAATAATAATCAGTGATGTTAGTGATTTAGGCCTAATATTATTATTAATGAGTTATAAGTAGGATGTTTTTAATGATTTTTAACGGTTCTGTGTTGAGCACATGGTTTTTAACACATACTATTTGTACATGCAGGAGAACTAAAGATCCTGCTGAGATAGATAGATAGATAGATAGATAGATAGGTAGATAGATAGATAGATAGATAGATAGATAGATAGATAGATAGATAGATAATTGAATCATTTGAACTTAATGTGACGGACCAAACAGAGCCAACATTTCACTGTCTGTTTTTGGGCAAAATAAAGGGCTAGGAGAGACGAACCAGATTTGTATGCCATAATGATCACACTGCTCGTATGACTGGTGTTGGGTGGGAAACAGAACAGTGCAATTGTGTATGAAGTATATCAATGGGTAATTTTGACTTTTACTTTCTCAGTGAAATACAAGAAATAAAAGAAATGATTCAGAAACACAGAGGAACCCCAGCTTATTCTTTTATTAATTCATCCTGTGTAACTGCTTCATACTGTTTAGAGAGAGACCAAAACCAAGTCAGCTGCGTTTAACCGCTCACAAGTAGTGGGTGTCCAGACAGCTTTACACCGTACTATTTTACTGTTAATGCTGGTTCATCCCGATAGTCAAGTCCCATACTGTGGACACTGATGCACCCCAAAACATGTGCATTGTTGGGCTTTTTCACCTTCCCAAGAGCAATTTGAAACATGAGCTCATCTGAATACGTCACATTTCCTGTCTCTTTTAGACCGTCTGAGATGAGCTCGGGCCCAGAGAACTCAGCAGCGTTTTTGCATAGAACTGCTGTATGGCTTTCTCTGCGTGTAACAGACATTCAGGTTGATTTTCTTCATACAGCAGTGGACTCTGTTAAGAGACAATGGTTTTCTGAAATTCTCCCAAGTCTGTTTGGCTATATTTATCACTGCAGCATGACAGTCAGTGCCCTCTGAATGATCGAAGGTAACAAACATATATATGTCTTTAAATGTTATACATAAATGTTGGTTTTTGTCAGTGGTTGTGTATTTAATGCTTGCACCCGTTGTTTTTGCAGCAAAACCACAGGCAAAGAAGGCTACAAAAGCTAAAGCAGGTGAGAGCTGTCTGTCTATTTATATGAAGAAAATTCTATTTTTAAGATTTAAGGTTGATACAGAGGCTATATGCAGCTATTCCCTATTGATAGAAGTCCAAACATCTCTTTTATTACTTTCAGAAAACTCAGATTTAAAGTCTTTCAGATTCAACCATGACTAGTGCCATTTTATGAAATTACTGAAATTGTATTTTTTACTAAAGAGGCTGTATTCTGACCTCTGTGTGTGTAGCAAGGCACCCGTCACCAGACCCTCTAAACCCTCTTAAATGACACAAGGTGGCTTAACTGTGTCAATTAAGTTATTACTTAATGCTTGTTTCTTTTTGTGTTTGTTTCTGCAGCAAAACCACCAGCAAAAAAGACCCCAAAGGCTAAAGCAGGTGAGAGCTTACGGTATTAAGTACTGTATATTGCTAGCAGTCAGACTTACATGGAAGGTAGGCCTCTAAGGAAGTCTTGGGGAGCTTCTGGAAGAGATAAATGTGAGGCCGGTAGGGTGCACTGTATCTGTGGTCTGTGTGGATCCCAATGCCTGAGTGCAGTGTTGGGGACACTGTACTAAAATGGTATGTATTTGTTTTAGCTTTATAGAGATCCGTCTCATTTATTGTGTGATTGCTGAGACATTGATTTCCACTGGGCTTTTTAAAATTAGACTCTGTAGCATCAGCTTGTCAGTTCTGCACTAAAAGACAAACACTACCAAGGTCTAAAACAGGGTAGAGCCTTCTGTCAAAAAAATTGAAGTGTTTTATTCAGTCACAGTGCATTAGTATTTTCAGAAATAAAACATGGCTCCAGAGTTTGTATTTACTCCTTTTCACTTTAAAATTAACTACAAAATATAAAATGGTCAGGAGACCTACACTTTTATACATTTCTACAGGGCTTTGTACAAACTGCCTTTGTAATTTCAGCTCATCTCACAAATCTGTGCTTGAAATTCGTGTCATGATATAAATCTTTAATACTCGCTTTTTTCTGCAGTGAAGACAAAGTCACCAGCAACAAAGGCAACAAAGTCTAAACCAGGTAAGAGTCTTCTGTGTGAAATAATGACTCTAAAATACTAAAGCCTTTAAAAAACAGCACTTAACCTAAAAGTTGTCTAAAATGTTTTTAGTTTTAACAAAAATTAAACGACTAAAATGAGACCAAATAATACACATTTTAAAAATCAAAATCAGCTGCTAAAATGAACACTAATTACAGGCCTAATGTTGTGGTGTGCTGACCACTGAAGGACAGGGTGAAAGATGGTTAAGAAAGTATGCAGAGCAACAGAGGACTGCAGTGTCCTTAGTTATATTTGAGGGTGGAAAAAGCCACAGGTGTCTGTAGTCAGGTTACTCAGAGAAGCATCAGGTGATGGAGAGTAAATACTACATTGTCCATAATGCTGGCTTTTTATATTCATGCAGCTAAATCACCAGCAAAAAAGACTACAGCAGCTAAACCACCAGCAAATGAGACTACAGCAGCTAAACCACCAGCAAAAAAGACTACAGCAGCTAAATCAGGTGAGACCTTTTTGTCTGAACCGTATATAAGTACTTTAAAGAAGTCCAAACATCCATTTCCAAATATCACTTTCAGAAATCTCAGATTTAAAACTGATTCCTGAACTGCAGATTCCAATAGGCCTTTATAAAATGATCAGGGCCTTGTCCTGGCGGAAGGGCTTGTGTGGTCTCATGACCTCCAGGGCTATGTCGTCGGGAGCTGTTAGCTCCCAGTAGGGTCTCCCATGGCGAACAGGTCTGGAGTGAAGATCCAGACAAACATGATCCAAAAGCATCCTTATGAGTACACCCATTAAAATTCAGTGTACCCTGCCCGGGAGAGGGTTACCGGGACCTACCCCTGGAGCCAGGCCTGGGGGTAGTGTCCGTCGGCGAGCGCGTGGTGGCCGGGCAGCCCACGTAACCCGGCCGGGCTCAGCCCGAAATGGCAACGTGGGAGGATCATATGGCCTCACCACACGCAAGATCCAGAGTAGGGGTGCGGTGCAATGCCTATCAGGCACAGAGCGGGGGCGAAGGGGCCTCTGGCGTCGTGGAACTTGTCAGCGGAAACTGCTTCTTGGTACGTGGAACATAACCTCACTGGGGGGGAAAGAGTCAGAGCTGGTGCGTGAGGTTGAGAGATACCAGCTAGACTTAGTTGGACTCACCTCTACACACAGTGTAGGCTCTGGAACCAAACTCCTCGATAGGGGTTGGTCTTTCTCCTACTCAGGAGTTGCACAGGGTGAGAGGCGCCGGGCGGGTGTGGGGATACTCACAAGTCCCCTGTAGAGGCGCCTGTACAGCTGGAGTTTGTCCCAGTAAACGAGAGAGTTGCCTCAATGCGGCTCCGGCTTGCAGAGAGGATAACTTTGACTGTTGTGTGTGCGTATGCACCGAACAGCAGCTCAGAGTTTTCGGCCTTCTTGGAGGCAGTGACTGGAGTTCTAGAGGGGATTCCATGCACTGACTCTATTGTTTTACTGGGGGACTTCAATGCTCATGTTGGCAATGACTGGGAAACCTGGAGAGGAGTGATTGGGAGGAACGGACTGCCTGATCTTAACCCGAGTGGTGTGATGTTGTTGGACCTCTGTGCTAGCCATGGTTTGTCCATAATGAACACCATGTTCGAACATAAGATTGCTCATAAGTGTACTTGGTACCAGAGCACTCTGGGCCAAAGGTCAATGATCGACTTTGTGGTTGTGTCTTCTGACCTGAGGCCGTATGTTTTGGACACTCGGGTAAAGAGAGGGGCTGAGCTGTCAACCGATCACCATCTGGTGGTGAGTTGGATCCGATGGTGGGGAAAGCAGCCGGACAGACCTGGTAAACCTAAACGTATAGTGAGGGTGTGCTGGGAAAAGCTGGCAGATGACTCTGTCCGGATGGATTTCAACTCTCACCTCCGAGAGAACTTCTCACATGTTCCGGAGGAGGTAGGGGGAATGGAGTCTGAATGGACACTGTTCCGGACCTCCATCGTGGAAGTGGCTGCATGTAGCTGTGGTCAAAAGCTTGTCAGTGCCTGTTATGGCGGCAACTCAAGAACTCGTTTGTGGACACCGGGGGTGAGGGAAGCTGTCAAGTGGAACAAGGAGGATTTTTGAGATTGGCTAGCTCGGGGAACTTCCGATTCTGTGGATGGGTACCGGCAGGCGAAAAAGGTTGCAGCTGTGGCAGTTGCTAAAGCAAAATCCAGAGCATGGGAGGAGTTTGGAGAGGCCATGGAGAATGACTTCCAGGCGGCCTCAAAGAGGTTCTGACATATGACCGTGTTCCCCGAGAGATTCTGTGGGAGGTGCTCCAGGAGTATGGGGTGCCAGGGTCGCTCCGGCGAGCCGTACGGTCCTTGTACTCTCAGAGTTTGAGTTGTGTTCGCATCCTTGGTAGTAAGTCAAGCTTGTTCAGTGTGGGCATTGGACTCCGTCAGGGCTGTGCCTTATCTCCACTCCTGTTCCTGATATTCATGGATAGGGTGGGACTGCGTAGCCTGGGGCAGGAGGGCTTCCGTCGAGGAGCTCAGGAGGTGGCATCTCTGCTTTTTGTGGACGATGTTGTTCTTCTGGCTTCTTCGCACGGAGGACTCCAGTGTTCACTTGAGCAGTTTGCAGCCGAGTGTGAAGCGGTCGGTATGCGGATCAGCACCTCCAAGTCTGAGGCCATGGTTATCTCCCAGAAACAGATGGCATGCTCCCTTCAGGTAAAGGGTGAGAACCTGCCCCAAGTGAAGGAGTTCAAGTGTCTTGGGTTCTTGTTCACGAGTGATGGGAAGAGGGATGGTAAGATTGACCGTAGGATAGGTGCAGCTTCTGCAGTAATGCGGTCACTGTACCGCACCGTTGTGGTGAAGAGAGAGCTGAGCCATAAAGCAAAGCTCTCAATTTACCGTTCAGTCTACGTCCCCACTCTCACCTATGGTCATGAGCTCTGGGTAATGACCGAAAGAACGAGATCGCGGATACAAGCGGCCGAAATGAGCTTTCTCCGACGGGTCGCTGGGCGTACTCTCCGTGATCGGGTGAGGAGCTCAGTGACTAGGGAGGAGCTCGGAGTAGAGTCGCTGCTCCTTCGCATTGAGAGAAGTCAGTTGAGGTGGTTTGGGCATTTGATCAGGATGCCTCCTGGACGCCTCCCACTGGAGGTATACCAGGCACGTCCAACTGGAAGGAGGCCCCAGTGTAGACCCAGGACACGCTGGAGGGATTATATCTCCCGGCTGGCCTGGGAACGCCTTGGGATCCCCCAGGAGGAATTGGTGGATGTTGCAAGGGACAGAGACGTCTGGGCTTCTTTGCTCGCCCTGTTGCCACCGTGACCCTGAAATGGAAAAGCGGAAAAGAAGATGTATGTATGTATGTATAAAATGATATATGACAGTATCATATGTGTATTATCAGTGTGTCTGAGAGTTTTGCACTGTAGTGTAGTCTTTGTGTGTCAGTCTGTGCTTCTATAAGACTTCCTTATATCTTTCCTGTTCATGCAGTCAAAGCCGAAACACCAAACAAGGCGCCGAAGGCTAAATCAGGTAAAATTCTTCTGTCTAAATATCTGAAGTAACTGTAGATATTATATAAAGTCATGTGCATTAGTGTTTTAATAAAATGTTTACAGTATAAAACCGTCAGGGCGCCTTAACATCTGTAGATTTATATGAGGCTTTGTACAATTTGTCTTTGTAACTTCAGCTCACCTGAGAAATCCATACTTAAACTTTGGTGTCACAGCACACGTCTCTAATACTGTTTTTGTGAACAGCCAAAGTCAAATCACCAGCAAACGAGGCATCAAAGGCACCAAAGGCTAAACCTGGTAAGATTCTCTGTCTGAAGAATCAGAGTGATTTAATATTTAAATCGAAGCATATTTCAAAATCAGCCAGAAAGTATCTGAATGAAAACAAGCTGAAGATTTTTGAACGGCCGTCACAGAAACACCAAACTTAACAGCACTGACACTCTGTGGGCATCTTACACATGCCCCAATCAAATCAGAGGAAAATAACGGATGGAACTACAGAATGTGAACCTTTTCACAAGCCACAATGATCAGTTTATTCTTTATATTGTTTAAGTTAAAAAATAAAGTCATATTTGAAGAAAGAAATATATTTAAAATGATGTACTTTCAGAGATGTTTCTTACTTTAAAAATAATCAAGAAAAGATCTCTTCCAGGACTCTGTTTAAACATTTGCCTACAGCTGTGTTTAAAGCTCAATGACATGTTCCTCCCTGGCCCTTGAAATCTTTGCATTTGTTTAATTTCTTTCAGAAACTTTCTTGCTGAAACACATTTCTACAGGAATTTGCAAAGATCCTCTGTAACTGTGTCTCATCTGACAATTCTGCACTTACATTTAGTGTCAGCAATTCACATATTTAATGCTTTTATTTTTATTTTTAAACAGTTAAACCCAAAACAACAGCAACAAAAGAGAACGCAGGTGAGTGTCTTCAGTCTGAAAATTCTGAGCTAGAACAAAGTCCAAAATTCACCACAAGAACTTCAGGAAACACCAGCTGAAGCTTATGGAGTGACCCTCACAGACTCTAACGTGAACAGCATGGAGCATTTGTAGCTATATTTCAAAACTGCTCCATGAAATTACAGAACAGAAAACACTTTAGAGTTCTGGAAAACACTCCGACAGCTCAGGAAGGGCAGGGGATGGTGAACCTGAGCTTAAATGTTGGAAGGAGCACTTTGAGCAGCTCCTATGCAGGAGATAGGGTCAGACGTGACTGAGGTGTCAGCTCACGTTTCCTCGGCTGAAGTCACTGAGGTAGTTGGAAAGACTGGCAATGGCAAAGTCTCTGGAGTTGATGAGATTGGAATTCCTGAAGCCCTTGATACTGGGGGTCTGTCTTTGCGGACATGCTTCTACACGATTGCATGAACGTTGGGAACAGCACCTTTAGATTGGCGTGATCAACTCAGGTGAAGGTTCCCGTTTTCCAGAAAAAGGGACTGGAGTGTATGTACACTCTGTGGAGCTCTGAGTAGAACCACTGCTCTATCGCTTTGAAAGAAGCAAGTTAAGGGGGTAGGGAAATGATAAAGATGCCCCCTGGACGATTCTCACTGGAGGTGTACCAGGCTCAGCCAACTGGGGGAGGGCCCTGAGGTAGCAGTGAGCAGAGTGCTAGATTTATCTAAAAATGTATGATGAGCTGTTTTAATATTTATGATTTTTTTGTTTTCATGAAGGGAAAAGAAAGGCAACACCAAGCAATAAAAGGAAGGCTGGTTCAGGTATGTCAGCTGATCCCCATTCATGAGTAAATCAGATACAGTGATGTTGATGGGCTTTCACTGTGCGTTTAAGAGCTTTCTTAAGGAGTGATTCTGTAGTGAAAGACAAACAAAAACTGTGCATCAACCATTAAGTGCTACAGTCACATGCAACTTGAAGCTGTATATATTCACCCACATTTCAGAATGTTTTATTTCTCCCCTTTTTTCTTACAGAAAAGAGTGATTTGCCACCAGCAAAGAAGAGCAACCTGTTTTTTCCAGGTAAGAATTCACCAGTCTAAAATATGCATTTGTTTTACCTCATACCCACCAACTTCACCAAACCCTGTTATAGAAGGTGCATGCAAACAATGAATTATAAAGATGTACTCTGATCTTTACAATTACTTTATTACTCTGATCATATAGAGAACACACAAAAGCCCCATTCGGACAGGATTCATTTTACGTGGGGAACTGGGGTAATGTCATTTTACCAACAGATGGTAGTAATATTTATGGTGGATTCCCACTGAATCCTTTGTGAAAATGACAGAAATGGGAGGTCATAAACAGCAGAGCTACTAGAGTAAACTTCTGGGTTTCACTCTCAACGACTTTATCCTGTAGTCCTACAAAACGTAACTAATCCTTCACACAATTATTATAAAACTAATGAGTATGACACATGTCCATAACATGTCTGTAGGCTACTATTGTGCCCAAAACCTACTGCTACCAGAAATGTCACCCCACTGAGTGATCCTTTAGGTCGTTTTGAGGATTTAAGTGTTGCTCAGCAGCTGAACTTACCCTTGTACTTAAACCATACATCTGAACGACCAGTCTTCGGAAGCGGAAGATCACATGGGCAATGTGTTATTGTGGGCATTGAAGGCAAGTTGGGAGCAACTTATGACATCCGTCCAACTCACAAACTCATCTTGGACAGTAGGTGAAGACATAGGTTATTTGCAGGGATTGGCACAATGAGGCATATTCAGTCGGCGTGTAAGTTTAGATTTTCTCAGGGTCAGTACACATCGAGACATAATCAGGTGCTTAGGGTTTTAGCGTGTGTACTGGACCTGCACTGCTGTGTGAATGTAGTAATAAAGTGGTTAGACTTGTGTAGGAGGGGAGTGCAGTCAAGAGTGTGCGCAGGCTATACATATAAGTAAATGAGGTGAAGCATGTGACTGAAAATTGCTGACGGATGTGAAAAACAAAAACAAAAACTACAGGTCCCAGAATGCATTGCGTTAACTAGGCTGAAGCCAGATATAGGCCTCTTTCATAGTATGAAGGAAGCAGTAAATTAAGCTTTTGAATGGAAGACGCTGTAGTTCTGAGACCTGGCCACTGAGATGAGGGAACGAGGGTGGCAGGAAACAAAATATGAAAATGAAGTAAAGAATTCAGAGGATGGTAGTGTGGTGTGACTGATAGTGTTGCTGTCACACAGCTCTGGGATATTAGGATTCTGGATTTGATCCTCACCAACTGATTGTGAGGAGTTTGATGTGTTCTCCCTGTGTCTCTAAACAGGATGGAGCTGTTTAATGAGTTTCTAGTTCTGTGGTTTGTAGGTGTTTCATATAAATATATATTTTTAAAATAAATATAATATGTGTAAATGAGTGTTTGTCAGAAGTACATCTGAATATATTTTCTATGGCATGAGAACTGCACATCAATATGTTCTTTTATACAAACTGGATTCCAAAAAAGTTGGGACACTAAACAAATTGTGAATAATAACTGAATGCAATGATGTGGAGACGGCAAATGTCAATATTTTATTCGTAATAGAACATAGATGACAGATCAAAAGTTTAATCTGAGTAAATGTAACATTTTAAAGGAAAAATATGTTGATTCAAAATTTCACAGTGTCAACAAATCCCAAAAAAGTTGGGACAAGTTGCAATAAGTGGCTGGAAAAAGGAAATTGAGCATATAACAAACAGCTGGAAGACCAATTAACACTAATTAGGTCAATTGACAACATGTCAGTGTCAGTGTCTCTCTGAAGCCAAGATGGTAGGAGGATCACCAATTCCACCATTGTTCAGCAGAAAGATAGTGCAGCGATACCAGAATGGTGTTACCCAGCGTAAAATAGCAAAGACTTTTAAGTTATCATCATCAACCGTGCATAACACCATCAAAAGATTCAGAGAATCTGGAACAATTGCTGTGCGTAAGGGTCAAGGCCGTAAAACTCTACTGGATGCTCGTGATCTCCGGGCCCTTAAACGTCACTGCACCTCGAACAGGAACGCCACTGTCAAGGAAATAACAGCATGGGCTCAGGAATACTTCCAGAAAGCATTGTCAGTGAACACAATCCACCGTGCCATCTGCCGTCGCCAGCTGAAACTCTACAGTGCAAAGAGGAAGCCATTTCTAAGCAAGCTCCACAAGCTCAGACGTTTGCACTGGGCCAGGGGTCTTTTAAAATGGAGTGTGGCAAAATGGAAGACTGTTCTGTGGTCAGATGAGTCACAATTTGAAGTTCTTTATGGAACACTGGGACGCCATGTCATCCGGAACAGAGAGGACAAGGATAACCCAAGCTGTTATCAACGCTCCGTTCAGAAGCCTGCATCACTGATGGTATGGGGTTGCGTGAGTGCTTGTGGCATGGGCAGCTTGCATGTCTGGAAAGGCACCATTAATGCAGAGAACTATGTTCAGGTTCTAGAACAACATATGCTCCCATCTAGACGTCATCTCTTTCAGGGAAGACCCTGTATTTTTCAACAAGATAATGCCAGACCACATTCTGCAGCAATCACAACATCATGGCTACGTAGGAGAAGGATCCGGGGACTGAAATGGCAGCCTGCAGTCCAGATCTTTCACCTGTAGAGAACATTTGGAGCATCATAAAGAGGAAGGTGCGACAAAGAAGGCCCAAGACGATTGAACAGTTAGAGGCCTGTATTAGACATGAATGGGAGAGCATTCCTATTTCTAAACTTAAGAAACTGGTCTCCTCTGTCCCCAGACGTCTGAGTGTTGTAAGAAGAAGGGGATGCCACACAGTGGTAAAAAATTCCCTTGTCCCAACTTTTTGGGGGATTTGTTGACACTGTGAAATTTTGAAACAACATATTTTTCCCTTAAAATGTTACATTTACTCAGATTAAACTTTTGATCTGTCGTCTATGTTCTATTCTGAATAAAATATTGCCATTTGCCGTCTCCACATCATTGCATTCAGTTTCTATTCACAATCTGTTTAGTGTCCCAACTTTTTTGGAATCTGGTTTGTAGACAACCTGGGAATTTATCCATTGATTATAAGCTAAATCTGTCAGACATCCAGGTGCATCTCTTGTATCAGTTGAACCTGTACAGTGTGTACACCATATGTTGATGGATGTATGTGTGAAATTTGATGCAGTGTTAGTGTGTAGTTCATTAAGGGGTCACCAATTGTACTCATCCCACTTCAATGCAGCGTATTGTTTATGTAGATATTAAAGGTGAGCTGTATGTAAATCATGTCTTTTTGTTTCAGCAGGAGTGAATTTTAACGTAAATGGATTTAGCAATTATTGTGGCCCCATAATACAACGCAGTTGGGAATATCAGGATGAATACTGACGTCAGAAAATGAGGATTGAGGAAAACTGCAAAGCAACTGGTAAATACTTTACATTTTTGGAATTATTACCATTTTAATAAAAATCTTTTTGCTTCTCATTGATCACACTTTAAACCCTTAACTTTGTCACCACTTTAATCCCCCCCCCCCATTATAAATCCCCCCCCCTCCCCAATTATAAAGCCCCCTCCAACATTGAGCTGTAGAGCAGTGGAATTACTTTCTCTAAATAATGGTGCTACATCCAGTAATTTAGTTAATAATCCATTATAAATGCCATGCCCTTCCCTTTAGAGACCATGGGGGTGAGCATGTGCCCACAAGCCTTTGTCTGTATAGTGCACACTGGTCACTGGTCTGTACAATAACACCACCGTCATGTTGTCTCCTGTGTTACAGCTCAGGGATGATGACAACAGCACTGCTCTAAAGCATCTTAGAAGAAAGAAGACTCTGTGGCAGTGCGAGCACAATGACCTTTTGACCTCCACACCTGGGGTTTTTGAGCTGATGTGTGTCCTTATGCTGTCAATAAGGGAAACGTTTTTTTTTTTTTTTATATATATATCATATTTCTACTGTAATTTTCTAAATGTAAAATGAATTGCCTCATTTCTATCGTGAATTTTATTCTTAAATTTGCCTGAAATGTTTATGTTTATATATGAATTTATAACAGAAGATTTTATAAATTACAAATATTTGCACATTTTATTGTATGCAATATTGATAATAGATTGATTTATAACCTTCAATAACACGTGTTTGAACTCATCACGTGTACCTTTTGGTCAGTTTTATTTCGTTGTTTAATATTAATATGAGCATAATTGTGATAAGTCAATAATTTCAATGAAGGTTTGGACTTTTAAAATTGTGACTGTTTCAGTGCAATTCTAAGAAACATAAATACATGTTATATCTAATATGTGATTATTGTGATTATTCATTCATCTTTTGTAACCACTTCACCTTGATCAGCATCACTGGGTCTAGAACTAACCCAGAATCTTTGGGCACAAGAGAGGAACACCTTGGACAGGTGCCAGTCAGTCCATCACAGGACACACACACACTCACCCAGTCACTCAAACCTGTGAACATTTTCACACACTCAACCCAGTTACTCTCACATTCACACCTGTGGACAATATTCATTCATTGATTTTAAGCGCTTATCCAGTTCAGGGTCGCGGTGGGTCTGCTTTTGGACTGTGGGAGGAAACCGGAGCACCCAGAGGAAACCCATGCAGACACAGGGAGAACACACCACACTCCTCACAGACAGTCACCCGGAGAAAACCCGCGCAGACACAGGGAGAACACACCACACTCCTCACAGACAGTCACCTGGAGGAAACCCACGCAGACACAGAGAGAACACACCACACTCCTCACAGACAGTCACCCGGAGGAAACCCGCGCAGACACAGGGAGAACACACCACACTCCTCACAGACAGTCACCTGGAGGAAACCCACGCAGACACAGAGAGAACACACCACACTCCTCACAGACAGTCACCCAATGTGAGTTTGGAACCCCTAAGTCTAGGTCCCTGAACTGGATCAGGGGTTACAGACAATGAATTAATGAATAGTTTATTCATTTTTAAGGAGATATTAATAATGAGTTTAAATATAAAAATGGATTTATATTAGGATAAAACAAGGAAAGTCAATGAAAAATAAGTGGAAGCACAGGGAAAAAAATAAATATATACAACTTTTATATAATATTATATGTTCTCAAAAATATATTAAATTTATAACTTTCTGCAAACACTTTCTTGCTTATTTTCTACAAAGTCAAATGAAGTGCAGTACTTTGGCGAACAAGACGTAGTAAAAATGGAAAATAACCACTAGAGGGAGACATCACTTCAGGAATGATGACATCATCACCACAAGCCGAATCTCCAGTGTTTACTCGAGGCTAATGTGGACAAACCAGGGCGACTATTCTAATAACAACAACAATAACAACAACAATATAACCTCTTCATATAAATTTTTGACCATTTGGAAAAGTGTTTAAGTCTTTTTACCATGGCTTAAATTGTAAGAATTGTATATACCAGCAATTGACATCCATTTAATCCTTTACACTCCTGATTACAGACATTATTTCTGGAGGAAATACAAAAAGTGATAACACAGTACAACAATCATCGTCTCCCAGTTCTCTTACCATTAATTATTTAGTAATAGGAACTGGCAAATATATTACATTTGACTGATAATACATGCAGTAATGGAAGTAAATATATCAGTATTACTAACAGTGATATTATATATTGTTGTTGTTTCTCTAGTTGTGTTCAACCAACAAATTGCATGTTTAGGTTGGAACCCTCTTGGTAAGATATTTCCAAATGCTTTTTAAGAGCCTCTAATACCTCCATTTCAAGACCCCCAAAATGATGCGTTGTTTACTAAGTGCCTGAATCAGATTGTTGGGTTAAACTGCAGACCTCTCCTTGACAGTTTCTGAATGCTGTTATGTCACTTACTTCATTAGACCACGATACACTGAGTGTGTTTACACACAAACCAAAAACATCATTACCACCACCATTGAAGCGTAGTCAGATTTCTTAGATCAAATTAAAGCCTAAATCTGATTTCAAAATATCGGATTACTGAGAGACTCATGTAGACTCATTACCAATAGCAGATTACTAAAGTGCTTATAAGCTTTTTGACCTGATTATTGCCCAAAACTGATTTTCTGTTATCTGATTATCGTGATTATAGAAACGCACTCATTCTCAAATGGCCAGATCAGCTCCACACATGTGTAACATATTCCTGCTTCTGGGAAAGGACTGAGACTGCACAGACATGCAGGAAATCTGCATTGGGAGATGTCCATATGTTCCACATGTTCCTCATCTTCGCCATCACTGGAGTGACCCCAGGGCTGATGTGCATTTGTAATGAAGGAAAGGCACAAGTAATGAAGGAAAATAGGTTTAAAACAGTGATTGCCAGTCCAAATATTTACCATCTTCAGTTGCTTAGCTTTAATCTTAATCCTCCGCACCAGATACAGATGATTCCCGTCCTCTGGTGTGATTAATAGGGCAGGTCAGATGGGTGAAACCGAGGTTACTGGTGATACCTATGAAATCTTCACCTTTATCCATGTTGGTGAAGAGTGAGTTATTATACTATTTGTCGCTGTCCAATTCAAAACATGCGTGTCCAAAAACCTTCTTAATTTACATTTATTCATTCATTATCTGTAGCCCTTATCCAATTCAGGGTCGCGGTGGGTTCAGAGCCTACCTGGAATCATAGGGTGCAAGGCGGGAATACACCCTGGAGGGGGCGCCAGTTCTTCACAGGGCAACACAGACACACACTCACACCTACGGACACTTTTGAGTTGCCAATCCACCTGCAATGTGTGTTTTTGGACTGTGGGAGGAAACCGGAGCACCCGAAGGAAACCCACACGGACACAGGGAGAACACACCACACTCCTCACAGACAGTCACCCGGAGGAAACCCACGCAGACACAGGGAAAACACACCACACTCCTCACAGACAGTCACCCGGAGGAAACCCACGCAGACACAGAGAGAACACAGCACACTCCTCACAGACAGTCACCCGGAGGAAACCCACGCGGACACAGAGAGAACACACCACACTCCTCACAGACAGTCACCCGGAGGAAACCCACGCAGACACAGGGAGAACACACCACACTTCTCACAGACAGTCACCCGGAGGAAACCCACGCAGACACAGGGAGAACACATCACACTCCTCACAGACAGTCACCCGGAGGAAATCCACGCAGACACAGGGAGAACACATCACACTCCTCACAGACAGTCACCCGGAGGAAACCCACGCAGACACAGGGAGAACACATCACACTCCTCACAGACAGTCACCCGGAGGAAACCCACGCAGACACAGGGAGAACACATCACACTCCTCACAGACAGTCACCCGGAGGAAACCCACGCGGACACAGAGAGAACACACCACACTCCTCACAGACAGTCACCCGGAGGAAACCCACGCAGACACAGGGAGAACACACCACACTTCTCACAGACAGTCACCCGGAGGAAACCCACGCAGACACAGGGAGAACACATCACACTCCTCACAGACAGTCACCCGGAGGAAACCCACGCGGACACAGAGAGAACACACCACACTCCTCACAGACAGTCACCCGGAGGAAACCCACGCAGACACAGGGAGAACACACCACACTTCTCACAGACAGTCACCCGGAGGAAACCCACGCAGACACAGGGAGAACACATCACACTTCTCACAGACAGTCACCCGGAGGAAATCCACGCAGACACAGAGAGAACACAGCACACTCCTCACAGACAGTCACCCGGAGGAAATCCACGCAGACACAGAGAGAACACACCACACTCCTCACAGACAGTCACCCGGAGGAAACCCACGCAGACACAGAGAGAACACACCACACTCCTCACAGACAGTCACCCGGAGGAAATCCACGCAGACACAGAGAGAACACACCACACTTCTCACAGACAGTCACCCGGAGGAAATCCACGCAGACACAGAGAGAACACACCACACTTCTCACAGACAGTCACCCGGAGGAAATCCACGCAGACACAGAGAGAACACAGCACACTCCTCACAGACAGTCACCCGGAGGAAACCCACGCAGACACAGAGAGAACACACCACACTCCTCACAGACAGTCACCCGGAGGAAATCCACGCAGACACAGAGAGAACACAGCACACTCCTCACAGACAGTCACCCGGAGGAAACCCACGCGGACACAGAGAGAACACACCACACTCCTCACAGACAGTCACCCGGAGGAAACCCACGCAGACACAGGGAGAACACACCACACTTCTCACAGACAGTCACCCGGAGCGGGAATCGAACCTACAACCTCCAGGCCCCTGGAGCTCTGTGACTGCGACACCACCTCTTAATTTACACATATATATGAAATAAATTCAAAAATTAAATTGGGCCAAAAATCACATGGAAAGATACTATGAAATGTTTAATCACCTCTTATTCTACCACACATTTTACATAGTTTGATCAACTAAAGGTCATGTGTCAACTCAGAGTGCACCCTCAGAGTGTTGATGTTGTAATAAATAATGATAACGATTGCTCCTTCGGTCATAAAATGTAAAGGAAGGCCACTTGTTTTGGACGATGTGTGTCCTACAGGTCCAGGTCCCTCAGGAGAATCTGTACATTTCCTAGATATTAGAACAGGTAAAACATACAGATATAACCAACATTATCATGCTGTGGCTTTGAACCCGCACAGTGTATTAATTGTTAATTGTTCTCATGAAAATTCACATTTACAAAACTGATTTTATCAAAGGCTATCATATGCAAATGAGCCCTTCACAGAAACCCGGAATGCTCCCGATAAACACGGGTGGCAATGCATTATCCAGTGGCTAACTCTGACTATGTGCCTTAAATTCAGGTAATAATTGTCAAAACCCATCAAGAAAATTCTTAACTGCGAGCGGCATGACTGTAAAGTTGGTTTAAAGGAATACTACGTCATATATTTGCCTTACAATTACAGTTTCAGAATTATTGTGATGCTCCATTGACCTGTAAAAGGGTGAAAAGAGCTTCGGTCATTGTTATTCTTGGCTCAGCACTGGAGAAACTGCACTATGTAACTTTTGGAGGAGGGTAAGATAGAGCATAGGTAAAATCACTTTCATAATTGAGCCCTTCCAGCTGAAAAGCGAATATCAAACATTTCCACAAGCTCGCTGGTCCAGTCTTAGCTGTGGTGGTAAAACGTTTTACAGCACGAGAATATGTTTTAATTGAAAGGTACATCCTAGGACACGAAAAATATATGATTTAGTTTTGTTTTAAATAGAGGGGATCTGATAATGTCATTCTAGACTTGTTCTAGAAGATGTTCATATAAAAATAGATATATGATGATAACAATGAGTTATGGCTAATGGCAGATTAAAACATACCAGGTGGTTTCAGAATATAAAAAATGTTGATTTGCTATGTTAGTCCTAGCACCGTGTGTGTGTGTGTGTGTGTGTGTGTGTGTGTAAGTTGAGTGTAATTGAGTGTGATACTACACTTGGACCAGTTTGCTGTAGCTCATTTGCTTCAGTCTTCACCTGACTGAACTGGCCTTTCTCTGTAGGTTGTCTCTCTGATGTGCGAGGCTAGAACTCTGTGCTAACAGGCAGTTCCCAGCTTTGTGTATCTGTTACCTGAGAGAGATGGTAAACAGAGGCAGTGTTTTGTCTGGCTTGAATGATTGATGACTAATGAGTCTCTCGGTGGGGGCTGGTGGCAAGTTTTTGTTTCTGTGTGGGTTCAGGACTCCTGTCTATGAGCTAAACACAGGAATCACTGGATAGAGTCAGCTTCAGAGGTGTTTCATTTCTTGGTCTTCAGGTCTAATAAGAAGCTGATTTTTTTTGTACCGTGGGCTTGTGACTGAATGCTACACTTGTCTGGAGCAAACCGAACCACTCATTAAATTGGGTTCGTTAACTGGGAAAGCTAAAGGCTGCTAGCTAGACTAAAAACACTTCACACCTCAAAGACACACAGCTCAAAACACCACTTCATTTGTGTGAATGTGAAAAATACAAGGGTCTTTTGAGTTTGAGAGGAAACAAGGGCTTTGTCATTTTAGGACCTAGTTGTTGCTAGAAATACAACACACAGGCTTCTGGGAAATTAAGGGAATTTGGTCCAGTGGCATTGATCATTTTTTAGTGAATGTGTTCCAATACCATTCCATTAGACAAGAGTCTGTTTTAGAAGGAAAGCAGGTCAATGACCTGGTTTGTAAGTCACTCACTCACTCACTCACTCACTCATGCACTCATGTGCTCACTCATTTACTCACTCACTCACTCACTCACTCACTCACTCATGTGCTCACTCATTTACTCACTCACTCATTCATGCGCTCACTCACTCAGTCACTCATTCACTCACTCACTCACTCATGCACTCACTCATGCGCTCACTCACTCACTCACGCACTCATGTGCTCACTCACTCATTCATGCACTTGTGCGCTCAAACACTCACTCACTCATGTGCTCACTCATGCGCTCACTCTCTCACTCACTCATGCGCTCACTCATGCGCTCACTCACTCATGCACTCATGCGCTCACTCACTCACTCACTTATGCACTCATGTGCTCACTCACTCACTCACTCATGCACTCACTCACTCATACACTCATGCGCTCACTTAGTCACTCACTCACTCACACATGCGCTCACTCACTTACTCACTCATGCACTCATGCGCTCACTAACTCACTCACTCATGCGCTCACTCACTCACTCACTTATGCACTCATGTGCTCACTCACTCACTCATGCACTTATGCGCTCACTTAGTCACTCACTCACTCACTCACTCACTCATGCGCTTACTCACTCACTCACTCACTCATGCACTCATTCACTGACTCATGCGCTCACTCAGTCAGTCAGTCACTCACTCATGCACTCACTCACTCACTCATGCGCTCACTCACTCACTCAGTGACTCATGCGCTCACTCACTCACACATGCGCTCACTCACTCACTCATGCACTCATGCGCTCACTCACTCACTCATGCACTCACTCACTCACTCACTGACTCATGCACTCATGCGATCACTCACTCACTCATGCGCTCACTCACTCACTCACTCACTCACTCACGCACTAACGCACCTACTAACATACTCGCATACTTACTAATATTCATACATTATATCCAATAGGTGGATTGGTGATTCAAAAGCGTCCGTAGGTGTGTGTGTGTAAGTGAATGTGTGAGTGTGTGTCGCCTGGCAAAGGACTGGCGCCCCCTCCAGGGTGTGATCCCGCCTTGTGCCCAGTGGTTCTGGTTAGGCTCTGGACCCACGGCCACCCTTAACTGGATAAGTGGTTACAGGCAATGAATGAATGAATGAATGAATGAATTATAATTATACTGTAATAATTCATACACCTTACATGCAAACTTAGGGTTATGTTCATTTATGTTCAAAAGTAGAATAAAATATTAATTTATATATTCATTCAATGTCTGTAAGCACTTGTCCAGTTCTGGGTTGTGGTGGGTCCGGACCCTACCCGGAATCACAGGGCACAAGGCAGGAACACACCCTGGAGGGGGCGCTAGTCCTTCTCAGGTTTAGACTAAAACAAAATATAATACATTAATACATTAACAGTCCTCAGTATCTTTTTACATGGGACAATGGGGTGTATACTGATGGAACTTGATGCTCCAGACAGAGGCTCTGGTGCAGCAAGAGCAGACCAATCAGTTACTCATTATGTGGAAGGCTATTGACTTAAGTTTGACAGATGACAGGTTTGATCCCCTCTCGGAATGAGCTTGACTTACTGTTTCAGATCTTAAAAAGCAGTCTTTCTGAAATTTAGCTTTGGCAACTCTCAAGTGCCAATATGAACCTGATTTCTAATTAAAATCTCCGTTTGTAAAGGACACATGTACAGCTAGTTCCCCGCTGACATACGAGGCCCAAAAGGACCAGCATGAGTACTATTTAAGACCAACGTGAGCAGGGACACACCCCAGACAGGGAAGTAGTCCTCCACAGTCTCCCAGTCACTCAAACACTTTCACTCACTCAATTTTACACAGCCAGGCCACCTACCACATATGTGTTTGGACTTGAGAGTGATCCAGAGAACCCACATAGACATGGGAGAACACACATGACTTGAGACAAGGGTCTAACACCTGATCCCAGGACTCTGGACCCTAGAACAAACTCTGCCACTGAATTCAAATAACTGATTAATTGAAATATCAGTCATTGTCATAGATTATGCGTGTGGTGTACCATACGGGGAAAGAGCATGAATGTTTTGAGAGCCTTGCACTTGACGTGGGTGTGAGGTTATGTCCATTCTCAGTTACAACGTTTCCACAATGTGCCACGGAACTTGTCAATGCCCCAAATAGAATCACTAAACTCTGAACAGCTCAAATACTTTTCGCTTTAAATGAGATGGAGATGCCAGGGAACAAAGTCTCAGATGTCAGCCCACTTCCTATTTTTCCATGCCAGTGCGGGCCTGCTGGGTATTCTGTAGCTGCTCCTTGGCATCGTGTTTGGCAGGGGATCAGTTTGCAGGATTCTGTAGCTCAGGGGTAGCCTGGGCTAATTGTTCCGAGGCCATGGTGTCTAAGTGGATCTGTTACTCTGCACTATACAGCATAAACACAATATGTTACACCATAAAGAGTCAGTGGGCAAGATTCCTAACTCAATATTTGTTGATTTGACTGTCTGTGAGGAGTGTGGTGTGTTCTCTCTGTGTCTGCGTGGGTTTCCTCCGGGTGACTGTCTGTGAGGAGTGTGGTGTGTTCTCCCTGTGTCTGCGTGGGTTTTCTCCGGGTGACTGTCTGTGAGGAGTGTGGTGTGTTCTCTCTGTGTCTGCGTGGGTTTCCTCCGGGTGACTGTCTGTGAGGAGTGTGGTGTGTTCTCCCTGTGTCTGCGTGGGTTTCCTCCGGGTGACTGTCTGTGAGGAGTGTGGTGTGTTCTCTCTGTGTCTGCGTGGGTTTCCTCCGGGTGACTGTCTGTGAGGAGTGTGGTGTGTTCTCCCTGTGTCTTCGTGGGTTTCCTCCAGGTGACTGTCTGTGAGGAGTGTGGTGTGTTCTCTCTGTGTCTGCGTGGGTTTCCTCCGGGTGACTGTCTGTGAGGAGTGCGGTGTGTTCTTCCTGTGTCTGCGTGGGTTTCCTCCGGGTGACTGTCTGTGAGGAGTGTGGTGTGTTCTCTCTGTGTCTGCGTGGGTTTCCTCCGGGTGACTGTCTGTGAGGAGTGTGGTGTGTTCTTCCTGTGTCTGCGTGGGTTTCCTCCGCGTGACTGTCTGTGAGGAGTGTAGTGTGTTCTCTCTGTGTCTGAGTGGGTTTCCTCCGGGTGACTGTCTGTGAGGAGTGTGGTGTGTTCTCTCTGTGTCTGCGTGGGTTTCCTCCGGGTGACTGTCTGTGAGGAGTGTGGTGTGTTCTCCCTGTGTCTGCGTGGGTTTCCTCCGCGTGACTGTCTGTGAGGAGTGTAGTGTGTTCTCTCTGTGTCTGAGTGGGTTTCCTCCGGGTGCTCCGGTTTCCTCCCACGGTCCAAAAACACACGTTGGTAGGTGGATTGGTGACTCAAAAGTGTAAGTGTGAATGTGTGTGAGTGTGTGTGTTGCCCTGTGAAGGACTGGCGCCCCCTCCAGGGTGTATTCCCGCCTTGCGCTCAATGATTCCAGGTAGTCTCCGGACCCACCGCGACCCTGAACTGGATAAGGGTTACAGATAATGAATGAATAATGTATTTTCTCAGTAAGCATGGTGCCCGTATAAATTAATATATAATTACAGTAAATACATAAACACAAATACAGTCAAAGTAAAAGGATGTGTTTTTTGTAAACTATAGTAGATGTGTAGTGAGATTGTGTGAAGAACAAAGTTTGTTTCCAAATATTCCCCTTCATTGTATGAATTTGGTAAATCAGCAGCACACTTGATTTAACATAATGAAGTATTTATAATGTTAGGTATTAGATGAGGACCTCAGATGATACTGGACTGCCAAGAGGAGAGGTTTCGAAAGTGTTAAACCAACACATTCACATTACATCCTTTAATTTTCTATATGAGAATGTTATAAATGTAAAACAATGTATAATTTGAAAAAAACATATTGACCTTTCTTTTCATTTCTGTTCTTCTGCAGTGGGCGAAGTATCAGGTGTCACCAGACCAGAGCAAAGCCTGTCAAAAACTGTTTTTGAGAGGAAAATTACATGCAGCAACATACATTTAGCCAATCAGCAGCCTCAAAATGGAGCCCCACGATTTTCATAGGTGTGTGAGAGCATTACTCACACAGGGGTGGCACAGAAAATGATACCTTATTTTTTTTGTATGTGAAGTTGCTGTGGATCTAGTAGTGTTTCTTGATCATTCACTCATTTACTGATACAGGCATTGAGTACAGCGCCACCATCTATTTCTTCAGAGAACTACATGTTTGAGGTGCGCTGTTAAACTGTGGCCCTACGGAAATGGTTCTGCAAAAAAGTTGCCGGCAATTTGGGGGGTCCAGGGGGGCCAACGGTTAATTTATGGAGGCCTTGACCACCATTGGCCACCCCCTGGCTCCGCCCCTATTGCAGAGTAGTGGAACCGATTCTCTGGAGGATTCTAATGGAAGTACATGTGGGATGAGTTGGAGTGGTGTTTTTGATCCTGATCTAATCCTCCAAACCCACTACCTGACCTCCCTAACGTTCTTGTGATTGAATGCAATCAAATCCGTAAGTCCTTTCCAGAAGATTAGAGGCTGTTACTGCAACAAATGATGGCAAGTCCTACATTAGGAATAGTGGCTCCTCTAAGTGCGTGAAGGTTTTTAAGATGCACAGATTTGGCAACAGGTTTCAAACCAGGAAAAGCACCAAACAGTCTGGTCCCCCAGCAAAGAGCTGCCTTATCTTTCCCATGGCTCCAGAGACCCATATGGTCCAGATAAGGCCGGCATCAGACCTCAGGGTTCAGGGGTCAGTGTTGTCATAGGGGTGAGGGCCAACCACCAAATCATATCCCACTGAAAAGGAAAGAAAAGCAGGAAAGCCACTGACAAACGTAAACAGTGGGAGCTGGCTGTTTGAATCCTATCAGTCCTGAGTGACCACCGAGTGATAAACCATGACTTTGGGTATCAGAGAATGGCCATTGTTCTCAGGTCTGTGGCTCCGGAGTTTGAAACGTTTCTTGTTTATGGAAAAGAAAAGTAAAATGGTCTGTTATATATGTTTCTCTATGTCTTCAGGGAACAAACCAACCTTTTATCTCCAGTTTTGTTGCTTTCATTTTATATAGTTTTTTATTATTATTATTATTTCATATACAGTTTATAAACACTAGCCACTCATTACAATGTGTTAATACACAATAATTAATGAACGAACAGAAACGCTGGGAACACTGGGTACATTTATTCTGCACCTGTAGCGGAGTTGAACCTGGCAGAGGCAGAAGAGAGGGGAGGCACTGGGCAGACAGAGCCATAGATGAACCCCAAACAGATGAAGCTATTAAACTCTCAGTAACCGATTATTAGTCACTGGATGTTTCCTGTTTAATGTCATATTTCTTGACGCATGCATATCCTACTAGATTCAGGTTGTTTTCCCCAGTTTTCTGTGTGTTTTGGTGCAGTCTGTGTATAAAATCTATGCCTGATTTTAATTATCACTTGGTAGAACGCTGTAGGATGGACCAATAAGAGCCTGTTAAAATTACAGCTAAAAATAACAGCTCTGACTCACATCTGAGCCCCTAACTGCCATTTGTCAAAAACAATTCAGATATTTACTTAAACACAAGTGTTGAAACATAAAATAAACCCTGCCCAGGCTTTTCTTTATCTATAAATGAAATGCATGCGCTTCTCCTTCTGGAGAAATACATGGGTTACTTTGTTCATCACTGACTCACCTGCCTCTCTCCTGACTGCAGCTCACTGAGTTGAATATTCTCAACAGGCGGGTGTTTTTATTATAATAGCATTTGCAGTGAGTATCACTTTATTCTGCATTTTTATAAAAAAGAAAATAAAGAGGGCGCTATTTTTTGTTCAAAATCCATGCGTTTATTCAAATGCATGCAAAGGTACATCATTAAAACCACTCAGAAGGCTAAGGATCTGCTGTAATGGCCTTTGTTTCAGAGATTGCGAAGTGAAAAGCCTGAAATGGATCACAACCTTTATTTTCAGGTTGTCTTTATCTCCAAATCGCTGCTTTAATAGAGAAATTGAAAGCTGCTTTCGAACAGAAGGAGAGCATCTGCGACACAGACTCCGAGACATAAAGGATCCCACAGAGAAGATCAAAGCCGCTCTAAAATGATTCATGGGGCTTTTTTTACTCAAGAGTCCAGCACAATGTTGGGTTAAATGACTGACATATTGCTTTTAATGGAATTGGAAATCCCTCCCCCAGCCTCTTACTGGGGCCCACAAAAATTACCAAAGCATATTTACATATGGCGCTAAATATGCATCTCATTCAGTAATATACTAATGTACACTGCTCACTGTGTTTTTTCAAAGCTGTACACACATCGCTCTCTGATATACTGTACATTTGATTTGTGCAGATCAGACATGGCTATATACACACACAGTGTTTTGAGTAAGACATAGAGGTTTGCTGATGTAGTGTTAGGAGTCATTCCCAAGGACTGGAACTTAGAAAATTAAACTACTTAACCATGATTAGGAAAAGCCCTGGACATAATGTAAGGTAAGGAATCTACACATGTATATCTAATATAAATGGATAGATTGGGAATTCAGCCTAACTTCGGAGAAAAATTCATCGCATTTGCAGCAATTATCAAGGTCTTCTACCTTTTCATTGAGAAATTAATGATTTAGACCTTAATCAAAAAAGATGCCTGTTGTTTTTACTTAATTTGTTTTGGAGATTTGTTCGTAACCCTAGCACACTCACTCACTCACTCACCCACTCACCCACTCACTCACTCACTCACTCACTAACTTACTCACTCACTCACTCACCCACTCACCCACCCACTCACCCACTCACTCACTCACTCACCCACCCACTCACCCACTCACCCACCCACTCACCCACCCACTCACCCACTCACTCACCCACTCACTCACCCACCCACTCACTCACTCACTCACTAACCCACTCACACACTCACTCACTCACTCGCTCACTCACCCACTCACTCACCCACTCACTCACTCACTCACTCACCCACCCACTCACTCACTCACTCACTCACCCACCCACTCACCCACTCACTCACTCACTCACTCACTCACTCACTCACTCACTCACTCACTCACTCACTCACTCACTCACTAACTCACTCACTCACTCACTCACTCACTCACTCACTAACCCACTCACTAACCCACTCACTCACTCACTCACTCACTCACTCACTCACTAACTCACACACTCACTCACTCAATCACTCACTCACTAACTCACTAACTCACTCACTCACTCACTAACACACTCACTCACTAACCCACTCACTCACACACTCACTCACACACTCACTCACTCACTCACTCAATCACTAACTAACTCACTCACTCACTCACTCACTAACCCACTCACTCACTTACTCAATCACTCAATCACTCACTCACTAACCCACTCACTCACTTACTCAATCACTCACTCACTAACTAACTCACTCACTCACTCACTTACTCAATCACTCAATCACTCACTCACTAACCCACTCACTCACTTACTCAATCACTCACTCACTAACTAACTCACTCACTCACTCTCTCACTCACTCACTACCTCACTCACTAACTCACTCACTCACTCACTCAATCACTCACTCACTAACTCACACACTCACTCACTCACTCACTAACTCACTCACTCACTAACCCACTCACTCACTCACTCACTCACTCACTAACTCACTCACTCACTAACCCACTCACTCACTCACTCACTCACTCACTAACCCACTCACTCACTTACTCAATCACTCAATCACTCACTCACATTTAACAATTGTTTCCCAATAAATCCCAAATTAGTCATTGCCTTCTCTTAATAGGAAGATGGGATGTAGGGATTTGTTTTGATGATTAACGCCATGATAGTTGATCACTTACACGTAAACTACGATGAATAGATCTTTAGTGCTGTAAGATATTCTGGAGCAGCTGCACATGAGCCTTATATCACCATTCTAAATGCTATGAGTGCACCAGAGGCGTTCTGTGGCGTGATGGAGCCAAATCCAATATCCTGTGATGAGCTGGTGTGGGGTTTGTGATGCAGGACGTAGCAACCCACATCAGCATCTGGCATCCCTAATGCTTGTGTGGCTGAATGTCATCAAATACTCACAGCAATTTTCCTTATACACCTTATAGCTGGGATCGGAGAATAAATATAGGGGGGAAAGGGTGTCCGGCTTTAGGTTAAAATCTGTGCTAGGGGCAGAGTATGGCACACGAGTCCCTGACAAAGGCCTGTTAGAACCTTTTAGATAATCCTTTCTTGGGTTCTTTGGCTTTGACGTTGAGACTTAGCCACAAATTGGTGGGCACTTGAGATATTTAAAGGAGCACGTAATGAACGCATATCTAAACACCAAATTCCCTCTGACTCCATTAAAAATAGACAAGAAAAAATGAATTATCCTGAAATTGAAGGGGGGATGTGTAATGAACCCCAACCAAGCTCCATCTGGAAGGTCATGTTAACACTTATCCCAGCACCAGGACGAACAGCTGCAGTGCGTTTGTGAGCCAAATGAACACAGTACCACATTCCACCAGAGGAGGGAAGACAGCAAGAGAGAGAGAGAGAGAGAGAGAGAGAGAGAGAGAGAGAGAGAGAGAGAGAGAGAGAGAGAGAGTGAGAGTGTCCAGGACTAGGGTTTCAGACTCATATTATGAATCATTTTATTTCACCCAGTATGGTTCACATACAGGGAACGACTTGCTGGGTGCACACATATAGTGGTGTAGTACTGTCCAGTGGTACTTAGTTGATGGTTTGTGGTCTGGAACTTAATGCAGTTTATTAGGGACAAACAACAAGACATTAACAGGAGGAAAAACCCAGAAATCTCTTCAATTCTTGTGCTCCAATCTCAGAGCTTGTAAAATGCTTGTAAAATGCTCTGACAACAATGACATCATCGCTCAGCTGGCAGTGAGTTTGACCTCTTCAAAGGCTGCTTTGCATGTTGTCAAAGGCAGTTTAACCTCATCTCCAAAATCTAAAGCGCCATTTTCTAAATCGTTCTGTACAAAGAGAAGTGGGCATTGGAAACTGTTCATTTCAGAAGGAATATATTCATCTCTGAACCTGTCCCATTGGTGGGATGAAAATCTGCTGACGTTATTTATTTATTTCTATCCTGTGAGAGTCTGCTGATAGAGGAGTCCCTGCATTGGCATGTTCACTCTGTGTGCTCCATGTTTTTTTATCACTGTAAAAACAATGCACAGGTCTTTCCAAACTGTTGGAGGCACTGTTTATTATTATTATTATTATTATTATTATTATTAGGGCGGCACGGTGGAGCGGTGGACCTGGAGGTTGTGGGTTCGATTCCCGCTCCGGGTGACTGTCTGTGAGGAGTGTGGTGTGTTCTCCCTGTATCTGCGTGGGTTTCCTCTGGGTGACTGTCTGTGAGGAGTGTGGTGTGTTCTCTCTGTTTCTGCATGGGTTTCCTCCAGGTGACTGTCTGTGAGGAGTGTGGTGTGTTCTCCCTGTGTCTGCATGGGTTTCCTCCAGGTGACTGTCTGTGAGGAGTGTGGTGTGTTCTCCCTGTGTCCGTGTGGGTTTCCTCCGGGTGACTGTCTGTGAGGAGTGTGGTGTGTTCTCTCTGTGTCCGTGTGGGTTTCCTCCAGGTGACTGTCTGTGAGGAGTGTGGTGTGTTCTCCCTGTGTCCGTGTGGGTTTCCTCCAGGTGACTGTCTGTGAGGAGTGTGGTGTGTTCTCTTTGCGTCTGTGTGGGTTACCTCCGGGTGACTGTCTCTGAGGAGTGTGGTGTGTTCTCCCTGTGTCCGTGTGGGTTTCCTCCAGGTGACTGTCTGTGAGGAGTGTGGTGTGTTCTCCCTGTGTCCGTGTGGGTTTCCTCCGGGTGACTGTCTGTGAGGAGTGTGGTGTGTTCTCTCTGTGTCTGTGTGGGTTTCCTCCGGGTGCTCCAGTTTCCTCCCACAGTCCAAAAACACACGTTGGTAGGTGGATTGGCGACTCAAATGTGTCTGTAGGTGTGAGTGTGTGAGTGTGTGTGTTGCCCTGTGAAGGACTGGCGCCCCCTCCAGTGTGTGTTCCTGCCTTGCACCCAATGATTCCAGGTAGGCTCTGGACCCACCGCGACCCGGAACTGGATAAGGATCACAGAGAATGAATTAATTATTTTTATTATTATTATTAGTTGTGAACAGGAGAATTTACTCCGAATGGAGTTTGGGGGAGTCCCAGACTCTCTTTGTTTTGTTTAAACGCAATCAAACTGTATATGTTCATCATATTCCTGTGTTCTTATTCATGAGTGTTTCTGAATCCATCTAAAGAAGCATCAAGGAATGTTTGTCTTTGTTTGAACACGTTCAAACACACGTACCACATCAGTGCAACATCACACTATTAACAGACAACAGGAGGAAACAGCAGAAACGGCAGCCAACCTGACCACTGCAGAAATGGCTTAAACACGAACGTCATTCCTCGAGGACCCATTAAACCTTTTTCAGAAAACACAGAAAGAATGTTGTTCTCCACCAGAAATGTATTTCCGGGGTTCTGAATGTGATTAGATTAGCGCAGATGACATTATCTCATCAAGAAAGGAGCTCTGGTTTTTGCAAGTGTCAGCCATCTGGAGAGGTTTTGACCTTTCCACCCCTTGCGTGTGGGGAAGTAATGGTGAGACTTGATAAAACCGCATGTGATAAAGTGTGGGATGCTGCTTCTTACTTGATCTTCACGGCAGGGATCTTCTAAGAACTCCACGGCATGGGACAAGTTTATAAAATAAAACTATTCACTCAGTTCTAAATTCAGCTACAGATTCGCTCGAGGTGAACACACACCTCAGCTGAGTTCAGTTCAACACACACAGCTTGTAGGATCGCTTCACAAAAAGTATACAATTAAATAAGAAGATCTGGAGCAGCTTCACACGAGCTTAAAGTCACCCTGTGCAATGTCAAGCAGTAGCTGTGTTATCTGGAATGATGTAACATCATCCAATACCTCTCAGTTGAGCAGAGGTGACTTTGGTGTTTCAAAACCAATCATTCATCATCAGCGTTTGACCTCACTAATGCCTGACCTCTCTATCTAACCTCCACGTACAAAACATTCCATGTACCGATGGATCCCAACCACTAGGGGCAGCAGTGAGCTTTGCAAACCTAAGATCAGAGGGAGAGATGATTGGAGTTGTACTTAAACTGTTCCATATTCGTTGTAAGTATTTTTATGGTGAACCTTCACATCTCTGTGTAACTGTGTAAAGCCACATCGCTGTGTCATTGTTTTAATGCATTGTTTGTTAGTTTGATTTATTGATTGTTTTGTTTATGTTTGTTTAATGTTTTGTCCATGCTTTAGTGCCCACTTTTTACTGTGTTTCCACCTGGACATATCTTCACTTTCGGGGGGAAAGTGCCCTTTTCCACATCTGATCACAGTCCTGGGGTCTTAACAACTGTAACATCTGTGACATTATTTGCTCAAAATACCACAAGGATCTAACTCCTGTGTAAACAGTCCTGTTCAGAAAAGCTGGGTTCTGAGACTCAGATGAGGGGGTGGGACAATCCTAAAGGTTCTGCATGTGATGTTTGACTTAGTATAATATCCGAATGACTCATTTTATTCAATGTGTTTATGGGTTTTTTTTTTTTTTAGACAATTCACACCTGCCTTGGTTGAGGGTCGGTAGGCCCCAGATACTCAAAGTAATGACTACATGCACTGAGCAAGTGATTTGCTTTTTCTTTTTTCATATTATGTCCCCTTTTACGGGTTTAGTTTCCCCAGGTTGTGATTTATCTGCTTGGCTCACGGAGGTTGGCTTGACTAATACAGTGATTGGAATCCAGGATGTGCAACCTCTGGTGGTTAGATAGGTGACCTACAGTCAAACAGACGCTCCAGTGGAATTGACTAGGACATGTTAAACCGTTATAACACTTTTCTCACCCTTAGAATTAAAATAGCTGCTATACTGGTGTATGCAAATGCTCTTTGTTCCAGTTGGCTGGTATGTATGTGCAGGCTGAAACAATGAGGTGTGGCAAATGTGGGAATTCAGAAGACATCTGGAGTGGGCCAATGTTTCTCTGCACGTTTTTGCTCTGTGGGATGCTGCAGGATTGCACAGAGTACATGCTGCTTACATACAGCTACTATGCCCAAAGCTACCATAAAGCCAAGCCTCGACTACTTGCCCACAAAGGTCATTTTCCCAGACTAAGCAGTCTATCCTTTGCAGCCTTTTGGCTCCAGAGACCACATTAGAGTTTTACAGTGTTTTAAGAAGGATGTGCACTGAGTGAATGAAAACTCTCCACTGTCAGGAGCCATGAAGGCCTTTTTACTGTTAATGTACTTGTCTGGATATTTATGGCTTGGCACTGAATTCTTTTAATGCTCTTAATCGTTTAAAAGGTCTGAATTCGGTTAAGACTTGAATGGCCATTATGCGATTATTGTTAACTGAGTTTTTCTGTTAACACTGGGTTTTAAATCACTTTGCTTTTTCTTTTCAGACATCCTGTGAAATAAGGATGAAGATGACCTGTCTGCTCAAATATAATCATAGTCATTGTAACATGGTGAAAAAAAAACCCAAAACAGAACTAGCTTATGGAGGCAAAGCGCTCTCAAATGTATATGGTGAAAATGACCTCTCATGGTGGCGCAGCAGGTAGGTGTCGTAGTCACACAGCTCCAGGGACCTGGAGGTTGTGGGTTCAATTCCCGCTCCGGGTGACTGTCTGTGAGGAGTGTGGTGTGTTCTCCCTGTGTCTGCGTGGGTTTCCTCCGAGTGACTGTCAGTGAGGAGTGTGGTGCGTTCTCTCTGTGTCTGCGTGGGTTTCCTCCGGGTGCTCCGGTTTCCTCCCACAGTCCAAATATACACGTTGGTAGGTGGATTGGCGACTCAAAAAAAGTGTCCGTAGGTGTGAATGTGTGAGTGTGTGTGTGTGTTGCCCTGTGAAGGACTGGCGCCCCCTTCTGGGTGTATTCCCGCCTTGCGCCCAATGATTTCTGGTAGGCTCTGGGCCCACCGCGACCTTGAAGTGGATAAGCGCTTACAGATAATGAATGAATGAATACATAACCAGCTAAATACAAAATATAGCCATCACCAAATGTCATTCTTAAATTCATTTGCTGGTCCAGAGAAATGATTGCCATTAAGGTTTAGCTTAGTTCATTAGCACAGTGGTGCAATATCCTATACATTAGCACATTGCTACCACCGTCACGTGAAAAGAAAAACTGCCAAGTGCCAGCAGGTCACTAACGATGTGTTCTTAAAAGTAATGCCGGGGCCAATTCAAACTTACAGACTTTGAACACCCCTGTATTACACATAAAGGAAAAGTGTAGGCATACTTCTGACAGTGAAGTTCTGCTAACGTATTCAGGTTTACAGTGTGGGCAGTACCATGACCCTGAACAGAAAATGAATGAATGAATGAGTCAAGAAACAGGCTTTTGTCAAATCAGAACATTCATATCCCATTTTCCCAGATTTTTCTTTGGTTTCATTTGGTTTAATGAAAGAAAGAAACCATGGACGATGCTAGTATTATTTTTACAGATATCGTTGACTTTAATTCAAGGCTTTTCTGAAGAGCGTGGTTGTAAATTGCTTGATTATTTCGAGTGCTCATTCATCAGTGACTCACTAAAGCAGTGTCTAGGAAAAATAAGCTGCATTCTAATGAGAAGAAGATTCTAGGAAAGAAAATCTATGATGCAAATAATCCATTACTAAGCTATTTCAGATCAAATGGAGCCTGCTAAGCTGCTGACTGCTTTCCCAGCAGCATGATGGATGGGTTTGTTAAAAACAGCTAGCCTATCATTATTCTCCACTCGTTTGCAAATTTTCTTTTTCTAATATTTTCTTTTCTAATCAAAGGAATGTAAACATGCTGAGTATGATGAAATGGTTCAGTGATTCCTTTAACCGTTATTGTCCCAAGTTGTTTCTGAGTGTATTCTGTTACCTGAACTACTAAAACCCATGGTGGGCTCATTTCTGACAGAAGTATGGAAGCACCGTGTGTCTGTGGAATATGCAGTGAAGTAGGAATCACTGGGATGGAGTGGAGTACAAATGAAAAAGCACTCTTCAGACGTCTGGTTCCTATCACCACCACTCAGGTTATATTGGGATTAAGTTGAATTTCCTTCTCAATGTCACTGAAATGCAAAGATTTTTCAGCACACACTCTGGACCTTGAACACACTCTTCCTCACCCTTCTAAGAACCTACTGTGGGGAAATTTGCAGTAAATAATCATGAACAGGTGTACACAATCGCTCAATCATCAACCTTTGTCTTTGTTCCCCAGAGGGTCCTCACTACTACACATTTATTAAAATAACCTCAGAACTTATTGGCCACTTTTCCACATGGTCCAGGGACTGTAAACGTTTGGTTTGTGTTTTTTTAACATAGACACGGAAGGCTTACAAACCGCCTGTGAGAACCAGGGAGCCGTTCCTGTGGGTTGGATTAATACCACAGGGATTCGCTGATTGGCTCCACATTTACAGTAACTTTTTGACATCACAACAGTTTTCTTAGGCACTCTGTGCTCAGCACAGATGTAAACAGAAACCGTATCCAGGCTCATGTATCTCGACCAGCACACAGTGGTGAGACATGGATATGGCAGCCGTTCAGCCCTGCTGTGGAAAAGAGGCCTTACACCGATGTACCATCCCCTCAGTGGTGAAATAAAGGACATATTTTGACTGGACGTTCGTTCAAATTACAATTCAACTACTTCACGGTGAACCCAATAGACACAGACACCCAGTTGTGGTGCACAGCACGTACAGTGTAATCCGCAAAGAAAACCCTGCACTGAAGCAGCTGCACATGGGCTTAAAGTCACCATGCTCAATGCCAAGCATGGGCTAAAGCAATATAAAGTCCCCCCAGCACTGGGCTGTGGAGCAATAGATCTGTGTTTACTGGCTTTATGAAGCACCATCCAGTACATGTGTGATGAGCTGGAGTGATTCAGAACTACTCATCCAATCAGTACATGGCTTTACTAATGCTCTTATAAAATGAGAAAATTAAACAATGAAAAAGCACAAATAAATAAATAAATAAAATAATTTTAGGGGTAACCTCTAACTACTCATCTGACGAGAGTCTATAATTACCCTGAACCTGTCCCTGAGTAATTCATTTCCAAAAGCTGTTGTCTGGTTTGTGCAGTTTTTGTTGTCCTTGAGCATCTCCTTCAGAATTAAAAAAATAAATAAAACAAACATGAAATATGCTTTTATTGTTGTGCACAGCAGTACAATCAAAATCTGCACCAATTTTGCTCACACACTATGAGATATGAGCAAATACCTCAGCACCTGGGGAGCAGTTGGGGCTCAGATGCCTTGCTCCATTGGTGCTGGGAGAGGAGAGAGTGCTGTTCCTTCATTCCCTCTACCCCTTTATTTATAAAACCTCAGAGCAGGGCTGTTTCTCTGTGAGTGTTTTTGTGTGTTCCTACATTCTCGTGTTCTTGCTTCGGCCGAAGTTGCGTTCCAAAATGTTCCAAATGAAGAACACACACTCCAAGAAGGGATAAAATTGCACAGATCTGTCCAAAATAATGAGAATGCATCGGTTTGTGACTTGCCCATGAGAAAGACCTGAAACTCCCATCGTTTACTGTGACATCACAAATTCGCTCTTACAAGGTTCTTCTGGAGAACAAAGTTGCAGTTTGCTGAAAACAAGTTGTTAGTACATTCTAGAAATAGACCCAGTATTTGGGTGGTGGATTATTCTTAGCGCTGCTGTGACAGACGTGGTGGTGGTATGGTAGTGTGTGTTGTGTAGGTACAAGTGGATCAGACACAGCAGAGCTGCTGGAGTTACATTCACAAGTTTGACCAATGAGGTAGGTGTGTCTAAGAGAGTGGACAAAACTTACTGCAGCGTTGAGAATGATCCACCACCCAAATAACATCTGCTCTGTGGTGCTCCTCCTTTTCATCATCTTTTCTGCCTGATCTATTTCAGGATCTCGGTGGCAACAGGGTCAGCAAAGAATCCCAGGCATCTCTGTCCATCACAGATTCTAATAGCCCCTCCTAGGGGATCCCCAGGCTTTCCCAAGCCAGATTGGGGAGATGATCCCTCCAGCTGGTCTTGGGTAAACCCCAGAGCCTCCTCAGTGTTGGTCAAGCCTGGTATACCTCCAGCAGGAGGTGTCCAGGAGGCAATTCTTATAAAATGCCCGTGCCACCTCAACTAGGCCCTCTCAATCCGAATACTCAGAGCTCCTCGTACTTGCTGAGATGGGCTGCTTTTTTTGATCAAAACTTGTGGTGGCCTGTGGAGACCCCAGCTATTGAAGAACAGAGCAAAAGGGGGCTAGCAAGTTTGCAGAGCAACAGTTGGACTACAGTCTGTAATTGTAAATCTACAAAGTGCTCCTCTGGACAGTAGAGTTGAGAGAATGGACAGTGAGTGTAGGAACAAAGAGGTTAGTTTAATGTTACGGCTGAATGGTGTATGACACCTAACACTGGTTTTATGAAACTGTGAATATCTAGAAAAAAGATATCTGCTAGAACCGAGTTATTTTTGGACCATGGAATGTAAACCTGTGGTCTTATTTTAAAGGTGTTGATATAAATATTAATGGTACCTAAATCTACTTGCGTTCCTGCAGCAGCTGCATTAATATGTGCTCCAGGGGAGGGAAACCCTACACAGGATTTTTTTTCCCCTCCGGAACACCGGTGCACCTTATGTATCTTTTCGAATCATCAGATTATATAAAGGGCTCTCAGATGTTGGATATAGCTGCCGCTGCTCCTGAAGTTGAGCCACTATTTTTAAACTGATACGAAGAGAAGGCATGAGTCATGCTTTAATTTGAAGGCTTTATAGTTTGCCCAGCTCTGAACAGGACTGCTACAGCACCGGATATGAAATCAGGAGACTGTTCAGCAACTCTCTGGGGCAATAATGTTCAGGCATTTCAAAAGAATACAATATCCAATTCAGAAATCTTACGCGTATCTCCCCATTGGGAGCATGTGTAAACAGGGTTTAGCAGTGTGTGCTTGGATTGTCTATGACTGTATATTGCCAGTGGCTGCTTGGGGTAAAGCAGTAAAGAAGAAAATTAAACCTAGGTGTGTGTCTTGTGTGTTCATTTATTTGTGTGTTTTCTAAGATTAGGATCAGATTCAGAAAGCGCTAAACTTCATCTATGAGCCTCTTTCAGTGGTCATTTATTGTAAATTAACCCAGTTTATAGTGGTCATCATCTACACAATGGGTGGTCTGTTTGAAGAAGATAATGGCCAGTTTACACTGGATTGGTTTTCATTGGATAGTGATTGTTGTGTACCAGATTGGTCCACAATGAATAATGATTGTTGTACACTGGATTGTTTTACAGTGGATAATGGGTGGATAATAGTAGTGTATGGTGATCTACATCTATTTTACTTCCATTATCCACACACCCATTTTACACAAGCACAGTGCATTCTTGTCATTAACTACTGTATTCTGCGTTGATATTTATGTACCAACACGAACAGTGCTGTTTAATGGAATCCCTTTTGTTAGAACCGCCCTTGTATGCAATTGATCATAGACTACTGTAGCTTTAAAAATGTGTAAAATGTTTGTCTGTGGACCTGGAGCCTACCTGGTGTCACGCCCTCGTCCTGTCATGTCTGTTTTCCCGGCCATGTGCTCTCTCAGCACATGGCTCTTTTTGTTTGTTGTCCATGTCTCCGCCCTTGTCCCGCCCTTTGTTCCGCCTCCTTGTCCGTCCTCCCCATTATCTGTCTCAGGTGTGTCTTGTCTGTGTCATGTATTTAAATTCCCTTGTCTAGTTCCTGTTTGTCGGACATTTCTCCTTTGTACTGTGTCAAGTCGGTCATGTTATCTAGTCTGTCTGTCTTTGCAGTTTCCCCGTCATTGTGTTCCACCTCATTGTTTCATTTCCTCAGTCGTTGTTTCGTTGACTCTTTAGTCTGTTTGTCCCGTTTGCCCTGTTTAGCTCCCCGTGTCCAGTTTAGCCTGCTTGGCTCCCTGTTTGTTTTCCCTTCTGTAAAAGACTCTTTGTTTTGTTATATTTCTTTAATAAAGTACTGTGTTTTAGCGAGTGCATCCGCATCCGTCAGTCTGCCCTCCGCGAGTCCCTGACACCTGGACTGAGCATCACAACACGATCTTATCATGATGCTTTGCCCACCACAGCAATGATGTCATGATACAGCGATTCTGCAATACTCTATATTTTGCAAGACAATCGTGTATGCATCGCTATCTGTGTAACAAGAAGAGTTTCACAGGGTCTAACAGCCAATATGAGACAGTGTACAACAAAGTGCATAACTTAGCTTCATGCCTCTAATGCACATACCCTAGCTGCAGTGTGTCCATGTCAAAGTGGGTCATCATTCCAATGTAAAATAATCAAAAAACCAAAAAGCAGAACAGTTGGGCATGTTCATTGCATTGTCTGTGTACTTTATTTTAACAGGACATTGTTGTAAAAAACGTAAGTGTGGGCGCAGACTTTCAATTTGAAAGAGGACAGTACCTGCCTAAGTTTCTTACCCTATTTATCTGTCACATGAAGTATTGACTTGCCAGACTCAAATTGGAGAGGGAGTCTGTTTAGAGCACCTGCATGATTCAATAGTGGAAGATTTAGTAAATTCTGTATTTTCTGCCAGAACTACTCCTTTGCTGTTGAGTTATGACGTTTAATTCTGAGACAGAGTGGAGTACGGAGAGTGGTCTGGGTTTGTTTCTGCATCAAAACTTTATATTTCATACAATGTCTGCGCAAAGCTCATTAAACCTTGTCCAAAGATATTCTTCATGATGTCCTTCACTAACCTCATTCCAGAGTGACAAACTCCCGCTCACCTCAGAGAGGGCAAGTGCTTGCTTACCTTGGCCACATAACCCCAATTAAACAAATTAACAAGGCCTGGCCAGACGGAGGATTAATCTCTTTTGACTGTTAAATGAGACAATCCAGTCTCCTGCATCTTTAGATAGACAAAAACAATGGGAAACGCATCTTGAAGGGGGCCTAACAAACTCAGGTCACGACGGCTGTCTCTGTTTTTCTGCAATTCTCATCTGAATTATATCGCACTTCAAAGCTGGCACCTAATGTGTGGACAGCCCTTGGCACCTGATATTAACACAGAAAGACATGGGTTCATTCTCTGGGAATGTAATTATGTTTCTTTGTGGCTTAGAACCATGATTCTATTTATTTGTTGAGCTTAATGTATAGGAAAACAATAAAGTATTAAATACAATGCAATCGTTTTTTCTCCATTGTGTAATCATGGACATATGGACTGTAACAGTGCAGTATGTAGAGGATGTGCATTTCACAATCATTCATTCATTCATTCATTATCTGTAACCCTTATCCAGTTCAGGGTCGCGATGGGTCCAATGCCTGGAGGGGGCGCCAGTCCTTCACAGGGCAACACACAAACACACATACGGTCATTTGAGTCGCCAATCCACCTACCAACGTGTGTTTTTGGACTGTGGAAAGCAGAGCACCCAAAGGAAACCCACACAGACACAGGGAGAACACACCTCACAGACACAGTCACAGACAGTCACCTGGAGCGGGAATCAAACCCACAACCTCCACGTTCCTGGAGCTGTGTGTAGCTGCGACACAACCGTGCCGCCCATTTCACAATCACCATACAATAAAATAAACAATGTTATTAGACCAAGGGCAGCAGACCTTCCTGGGGCCCTAAGCAAAATGTTGATAAGGGACTCTCCTACCTGAACTCTGTGAGCCAAAATGTGACCATTCTTTGACAGTGGCACCTGACTCTCCACTAGTGTTCTCCCTCCTGAGTATGGCGCCAGCATTTAAGGTGGAACTGAAACTTTGAAGAACTCAGCTTATCACTTGGAAGTAATCAGGTATTTTTTTAAGGTGGAGTGGAATAGTAAGGGATTTTAGAGTGCACTGATGAGTTTGGGGGAGTTTTCAGAAGAAGAAGAAGAATGTAGTGCATCCAACAATAGATGACGAAAAAATCAAACAACAGACACAAACATACACTTTTCCCAGCTACTGCTCCCAGCTCAGGTCAAATCAGCTTTGCTTTCATGGTAAAAATATCCTGTCCATTTCTCCTGCTTCCAGCTCCTATGAATTCCTGCTACCAACCAATGGTGACCAGTTTAGGGAACATTTAGAACTGGGAAAGCTAGCATGCTTTGCCTAACAGTCATGTACTGCTACTGTCATGTGGAAGTGAAGCGTAAACAACTCACCTGGAAATGCTTGGGCCTGTCCCACATCCACATCCACCTCAGCTCAAATCTAACTGCCCCTTCCTGTATATTGAGGTCAAGGGGGAAAAACAAAAGGGCTCCCCCAGTGGATGAAGTGTGTACTGCAATGCATCACACCAAGTCCTTATACAACACACTGACATTAAGAACAGACTGTTCATTTATCGTGTAATACATCCCAGAACTTGTGTGGTACCCATTTTCGGGAAAATCAATATTATCTGCTTCATCTGTGAGGGGTCTAATGTTTTGGCTCATGTCTATGTTGAATAATAAACTGTTTGTTTATTCAGCTGCATTACATTTTTCCCAACTCTTTTTTCTGGATGGGATCTTAAGTGAGTTGACTTGAAGATACGGATCTATCAGTAATCTCTCGTCATTTCGGTTAAAGCTGATGACAGAATGACATGTGGCTCTTCAATTCACTACCAGCTGGGGGCCCAGCGGCTCCAGAGTGACGTCCAAATGGGATGTGATCTGAAACATCCTGTTTTGCCTGAAAAACCCTGATCTGGACAATCAGAGGTTTTGACAGTGCTCTCTGAAGTGGTGCAGGGAGTCTCTCTGGTGTCGGGTGCTTTGTCTTAAGGTCAACTCGAGGACAAAGTTTACTCAGTGTTAGTGGCATAAGTAAAAATTATGCAGACAGGCAGCAGCTTGGATTTCCTGGAAATTACCAGGATAATGTCAACATACTCCATCAGCAAAATAAGATCAAACCATTTTCTTTTTTCTCATACAAGCCAGAGCTTTCAGAACAAAGTATTATATTTCCATTATTGTTATTTCTGTTCTGGGCTCTGGTTAATTTGTAAATACCCACTGTCCTTTAGAGTGAATCCAAATATCAGAATGACCAATGAATGTGGTTAAAATATTGTCCCAGAAATAATTGTGATAAAATTGTATTATTGGTGTTTGTGCCACTTATATGATGATCATATAAAAGCATGATAATGCACCTCTTTTAAAGAGCAAGGAACATTTAGCAAAAAAAAAAAATATAAATATTAAGACATTGGATTCATATAATAACAAATGTTTAAATATTATTAATAAATAAAAACAATGCTTTTAAACAAAATCCACCTAATGGCTCCAGAATAAAGGGACCAGAGAAAACTGGCAAAAATACTTGTCAGGGATCACGGAGGGCGGACTGACGGAGGCGGACACACTTGCTAAAACACAGTATTTATTGAAACAACAGAGATAGACAGACTCGAATGATTAGACAGAATATCAGGACAGAAGGAGACCTAGACAGAGACTTGAACAGAGATCATACGGGAAGAGTTAAACAGGGACCTGGAGAAGGAGAGCAAAACAGAGAACTGAACAGATACAAAGAAAGTTAGACTGAATTAAAATACAAACAGACCTGAGACAAGGGAAGCGATAGGAACAAGGCAAGGGAACGAGCGACGGACAAGACAGACAGACTGGAGAGTACAAACAAAAGTGGAAACGCGGAGACAAACAAGACTTGATAACAACATGACTAAGGAAATAAACAGAGGAAACGACATGACCTGGGAGTGAAACGAATGACTGACAAAGAGGAACTGAGACAAGGGAATTTAAATACATGAACAGACGAGACACACCTGAAACAGATAACGAGGACGGCAGACAAGGAGGCGGAACAAAGGCGGGACATGGGCGGAGACAAGGACAATAACAGACAGAGCCATGTGCAGAGAGAGCGCATGGCAGGGAAAACAGGCATGGCAGGACGAGGGCGTGACAATACTGGTGAAGTTTTTTCTGATGTAAACAACAATCTCTAAAAATGAATGCAGACATGTTCATATATTGTAAGGTCAACAATGTATTTATTGTAACAGTCCTCGTGACATAGTGGTGGTGTGTTAGTGTGTGGAGAGTGGATCAGACACAGCAGTGCTGCTGGAGTTTTTAAACCCCTCAGTGTCTGGACTGAGAACAGTCCACCGACCAAAAACATCCAGCCGACAGCGTCCTGTGTCACTGATGAAGGACTAGAGGACGAGCGACACACACTGTGCAGCGACAGATGAGCTACTGTCTCTGACTTTACATCTACAAGGTGGACCAACGAGGGAGGAGTGTCTCACAGAGTGGACATTGGAGCTCAGACCATGAACAGTGAATGTAGAATCAAGGAATTTACCTGTATTATTAGTGGGTTACATCAATATAGGAAATGTTTTGCAAGCCTCTCTTATGTAATACACAAAAGGGGCATTCAGACAGTTTTCAACATGGGTACAATCTACAAATCCCTGGAGCTGTGTGACAGTGCCACTAACCATTATGTCACTGAGAGGCCCATGATGACGTTTTACTTCTAAATCAGTCAGGATGGCACTTTAATCCAGTCTGTCTCAGTCTGTTTGAGGTTCCTCTCTTTGTGAATGTGTCTGCGTGGTAAAGGTGAGAATGAAAAGCAGCTATATTTAGAAATGGTTTATGGAGGACACTGAGGTCACTGACCTTTCTGAGAGCGTAATGGTGAAGCTTTAGCAGACAAGGTCAGAGTTTCCTGTCCTCTATGAAAGAAAGCTCCGGTATGTGGCCTTCTGTTTCCAGCTTTGTTCTGGCGCCATTGTGTTTGTCTCTCCACAGTCTTCTCTGTCCAGCAGGAAAAAGCAGAGAAAGGTCCGTTCAGCACATGGTGAAAGGCCTGAAGTAGCTTTTACTGGAGACACTGATGGCCATGAACTCACTGTCAACAGCTCATGCTTTTTGATTTCAGGGAATGCTTCTGAAAACTGGAAATAGATCCCAAAATAAGGCCAGTTCTAAACAGTGGGGAAGTATTGTAAAGTAAATTTTACATATGGGATTTTATTAAAAAAAAACCCCAGAAAACTATTAATATGCAATGTTCATGATCACAAGCATCAAAATCACATCTCAGATCGTCTAAACCAAACCCCCATGTACTTTTGGATAAAATATTATGAACTGAGCATGTTTTTGCAGTGCTTTTTCCTTGATGGTGTTCATAACAAATGCAGTGACAAATAAGATCTTCTCGCTTGCCATTTTCCAGCTATTACATATTATGTTAATTTTTTTAAAAATTTTAATTGAGTTTTACATTTAAAAACTTGGACGGCACAGTGGTGCAGCAGGTAGTGTCTCTGTCACAGCTCCAGGGGCCTGGAGGTTGTGGGTTTGGGTCCCGCTCTGGGTGACTGTCTGTGAGGAGTGTGGTGTGTTCTCTCTGTGTCTGCGTGGGTTTCCTCCGGGTGACTGTCTGTGAGGAGTGTGCTGTGTTCTCTCTGTGTCTGCGTGGGTTTCCTCCGGGTGACTGTCTGTGAGGAGTGTGGTGTGTTCTCTCTGTGTCTGCGTGGGTTTCCTCCGGGTGACTGTCTGTGAGGAGTGTGCTGTGTTCTCTTTGTGACTGCGTGGGTTTCCTCCAGGTGACTGTCTGTGAGGAGTGTGGTGTGTTCTCTCTGTGTCTGCGTGGGTTTCCTCCGGGTGACTGTCTGTGAGGAGTGTGGTGTGTTCTCCCTGTGTCTGTGTGGGTTTCCTCCAGGTGACTGTCTGTGAGGAGTGTGGTGTGTTCTCCCTGTGTCTGCGTGGGTTTCCTCCAGGCGACTGTCTGTGAGGAGTGTGGTGTGTTCTCCCTGTGTCTGCGTGGGTTTCCTCCAGGTGACTGTCTGTGAGGAGTGTGCTGTGTTCTCTTTGTGTCTGCGTGGGTTTCCTCCGGGTGACTGTCTGTGAGGAGTGTGGTGTGTTCTCTTTGTGTCTGCGTGGGATTCCACCAGGTGACTGTCTGTGAGGAGTGTAGTATGTTCTCTCTGTGTCCGCGTGGGTTTCCTCCCACAGTCCAAAAACACCAGGAACTGCGACAAATGTCCTTATGCACGTCTAGTTCAAAATCCACTCATCATGTTATCGTGAGGCCTGATTTGCTACTACCATTGTGAGATTAAAATCTAAGTAAATTATGAAAACAAGTGCAAATTAATATTTTGCCGTTTAAATTAAAACCAGAACTGAAGCCAAGACAATGCAAAAATGTATTAAAATTTCATTGTGTACATTTACCTATATGTAACTTTGCACGTTGCAACTTTACTGTGACTCTTTCAATGATATCCCATGTCTAGGACATTCAGAACTGCTAAAGGTGCTTTTCTCACAGCAGTGCTTCTACCCTTCAAGGCCAAATGTGATTGGTTGATCTTACTGTCAGCTCCAAATTGTCTTGCCCGCACATTAGTGTTAGGCCTTCTGTCCAGCTCCTGAAGGCCTAACCAATAGAACGTACTGTGCTGTGTACTGAGCAGTGACATAAGAACACTACTACAATGCTAACAGAGTTATTAGATGATCCTTTGAAATGAAAATTAGCTTAAAACTACATGCATTTTTCAGTTGCTATCACTAAGCAAGAGGGCCCCCATCATTTATGCTCCTCTTTGCAGCAGCAGGATGGCTTTGACTGCAGTTTTGCTAATGAGAGCTCAGGCTGTTGGGAGCACCGAAGAAACCGAGGAGGTAACGAAGAACGATGACAGCTCCGTCACAGATGTTGAGCAGAGCAAATTACTGAAGATATAATTAACCCTCCATCACCAACAGCTTCCACCCCATCACTGGACCTAACCACAGCAGTCACTGCTTAAAGGGCCAATAACCAACAGCACAGGCCATTACAGCCCTTCAAAGCAAACGATGCCTTTGATAGTGTTATGACCCGTTCTGGGATTAGTCCAGAACACAAGTGAGAGGGGGTTCTCACCTAAGAACCGTCTCCAGATCAAACATCACGCACAGATATGGAAAATAATTGCGTTTATTTATACTCTCTCCCGTATCTCAAGGCTCCAACAGCTGTTGGGTCTAATGAGGCTTTGGAAAGGTGTGCCTCGGTGTCAGAGGTGAGAGAGCCTTGGTTCTCTTTGATATTGAAGTGCACCATCCATACAGCCATCAACAACAACAACAGCAACTGTATACAGATTAAAAACACACATATATGAGAGAGGGCTGCAGCATGGTCTCTTTCTGATGCTGGCTTCATTTTACAGATAAATGTCTTATTATCAATGATCCATCACATGCTTCATATTAATTCTTGATAATGCATCATGAAATAATCCCACCGTTTTAAGCCTCCCCAAACACACACACAGGCAGTGTGTGATCAGTGTTGTGAAACTGTTCAGCTTGTGCACATTGACAACTGAATTTCCCTGTATTTTTTAAGCTTTTTTTTTTACATTTTTACTTTGTCTCTTCTGCCAAGGACAAACAAATCCATTTCCTCTCTGAATACTGAACTCGCCTGCATTCATCACTTCAGCCTTGACCTTTGGTGGGTCTTTGTGAAAGTGCAGAAATCTCACTTACGTCACCGTGGAGATGCTCTCCAAAAATGGAGAAACGGAAGGGGGATTATCTATATTTATATTTGTATGTAGAGCATGAGAGCAAAGGTGAGAAGAGAAGCACTCGCAGCGTGACCCTCGCGGTGCTTGTCCTTGTCTCTCCCGCTGTGTGTGAGGGAGAGATAGGGAGCCAGACATCACCATGACGACGAGAGGATATCAGAGCAGAGGATGCTTTGGATCAGCTTCTGTAATATTTAATCATTAAGCTGTTCTTTTTATCGCACATATATATATTTTATTCCGCTTCAGCCGTCACCGCGTGTGATTAAAGATTTACTGAGATTAACATCTTATAAATGTATAATTGTAAGATAAGATAACACTTGTTTTTTTTTTTTAAGCCCAAAGGAAATTGCAGTAGGTGTGTGACAATGTCACAGCCTCGTTCATTGAGACACCTACTGAACTAACACATGTTAACATGCTGCACCGTTTGTCCCACATATTGTGTATTCTCCTTAGCATCGCATGGAATGAAATGGCACACACTGGAGCAGCTGCACATGACCATATGGCTACCGCGCCCAATGCTCAGCACTGGCTGTACTGGTATAAATCTTCCCAGCATTGGCCTGTGGAGCAGATGGTGCCTTAGAAATGAGTTGGAGTGGTGTTTATGATCCAGAATGAATCATTCAGCATCAGCACCTGATCTCATTAATGGTTATGTGTCTGAATGCAATCAAATCCTCACAAAAATTGTTGATATCTAGATTACAGCTTTCCTAGAAGAGCAGAGGCTGTAACTGTAGCAATAGAAGGCAAGTTACCTGCAAATACAGTGGAACCTCTACTAACAAACTTTCCAAGATACGAACCGGTCATTTGAATATTTTTTGCCTCCACCAACGAACCACGACTCTAGAAACAAACCCGAGCCTCCGCATGGAAATGTCCACTGACCCCAATAGGCGAGTCTCCCAGCGCCCCCAGACTGGAGTGAGCTTTTAAGATTAGCACATTGTAGCTTTAGCAATTTAGCATTAGTGTAAATAGCAGACACTGAAATTCGTGCTAAGTTAAGCCATATCTACGCTTCGTCTCCCCACATTCACCGCCTACTCTCCGTTATTCCCCCCACCTCCCGTCATACAGCCAGTGCCTGTGTTACTCCTCCAGCCAGTCGTCACGTCTTCAAGGTAGCGATGTGTAACCACTTACAACTTTATTATTTCTTTTTTATCACTGTTTCCACTGTATTTCTCTTTTATTTTTAGTAACGCTACATGTATTTTTTACTAATTTGAGAGTGTTGTAAACATATATCAGTGCAGAAAGGGTGACTCTCGGGGTGGGGGCTGGAACACATTAATTGCTTTTCCATTATTTTAAATGGGGAAACTTGACTCGAGAAACGAACTTTTCCACTTACGAACCGGGTCACGGAACGGATCAAGTTCGTAGGTAGAGGTTCCACGGTACTCTTGATTTCAGGAATAACGCTGGACGTTTTGGTCTTATCTCCTTTATCAGGTGAAAGTTTGGAGAGAAGCTGGGAATGAATGATTAGAAAAGAAGAGTTTTCAAGGTATGTACATCAAGGATTGAACTGCAAGACTGAACTGGGTAAATATTTGGTTTCCTGCTTTACTGTAGCCACAATCGCTTGTTCAGAATAAGATGATGCGTCATTAGTCAGTCACACTGTTGGGCTTCACGATTATCTCCTTCCAGCAAGGAATGGGGCTGGCTTTCTGCAAATACACCACCGGTTTCATCTTTCACAGGAAAAAGGTGTTAGATGTGTTGGTGTGACTTGGCTTGACTCTTTTAGGGCACATATTGTATCAAAGTCACTTGCTCAGTGCATGTGCAGATGTATTTAAGCGTCTGGAACCTTCCAACCCTTATACTGTGAAACAAGGCCACTCAGTGTGATTTTTGTGGGCTGCCAAACTGCTGCTTCTTAGATAGAGTGCAGACACTTCAGAATTATTTAGAGTGCCTCCAATCAGAGCGCTGGACTTGTGTTTATGCGAGAGCGCAAAGACGAGGTTAAACGGAATGAAACAAACACAACAGGCACAGAGAAATATGAGTAAAAATGAAGAAAATGAGGACCAAGCAAAAATGATAAAAAAGAAAAACCAGAACCTCTGCTCCTCACTGCTTGGGGTGAATTTAAAGGAACAGGTGCTGAAACCAGAAGATCTGAATGCTGCTGTGGTGTTTGATCCTTGTGGTATTTTGCCCGCAGCATTTCACAGATGTTTAATTCAGATGTTATCACTTGTGGACAAGGAGTAGAGTATGTTCCCTTTACGTCTCAGTCAGCGCTTGATCTGTCTCTCCATCACACGCCGCTGGGAATCTCGCATCAAAGGCCACTCTGACAGTTTCCCAAACCTCTTTCCCTCCAAAATCAGACCCCCAGAGAGTCCAATTAGTAAGTAATTCTAAAGAGCAGAGTTAAGTATGCCTTATGCCCCTCTCAACTTAATGAATCGCAGCTTATGCATATCATAATGTGTGTTACTTTGGCTTGTTTTTCTGTAGAGAAAACAAACAGTGAATCATGGCCATCCATTTGAAATGTGCTGAAACGGCTGGGTCATGTTTGAAGGACCTCACATTAATTGCTGCTTCGTTACGTAACTGTTGCACAGCAGATGGCAAACAGTTTGCCATCTCCCTCAACTTTTTGTTACGCAATTCACAAACTGTATGCTTTCCACTGTGAGTCACTATGATATTACGCCCTTAGTTATATATACACTGTTCTTCAGTGCTCGGGTCCAGTCAGAGCAGGTATGATTCAGGCGGTGGTTCATACGCAGCCCTGCAGTGACACTGACGTGGTGGTGCTGTGTGTGGATCAGACACGGCAGTGTTGCTGGAGTTCTTTAAACATAGTGGACAGTGAGTGGAGTAGATGCTAACAATCATTAACAATCATTAACAGTGCTGTTTGTTAATGTGGGGGCTGGTGACAGACAATGTTAAGGGACCAAGGGAAGTCACTCAATGTGTATGAATTGCCCCAGGGGTCGGAGGCCCAAGCTCTTTAAAACCTTGCAACAGGGGACATCTGGAATAAACAGTTGGAACATGCAACAATTGAACTGTTCTGGGTTCAACATCCCACTGGATGTTGTTGGCTGGAAATGTTTGGCTCAGTGACTGTTGTCCATTCAGGTTAGTACCTGCTCTGTGAATGTCCAGTCCATTGAAAAACAGTTTATAAAAGGGGTAACAAGTATGCGGAGCAACCGTCTGTAATTGCATGACTACACAGTGCTCATATAGTGTCATTGGAGTTGAAAAAACAGACTAGCATTGATTGCTTGGTTTTATAGAGTACTTATAATCTCTTGTGTGATACATTACTCACTGTCCATACTCTTAGCTCCACTGAACACACTGGAGCTCTTTGTAATTCTACAAATACAGACCTTCACCCTGTTCCTCATTGGTCAGGACCCCAACAGAGCAGGCGTGATTTGGGTGGTGGACAATCCTTAGCGCTGCATTAACACTGACGTGATAGTGTGTTGGTGTTCTGATACGAGTGGATCAGACAAAGCAGTGCTGTTGGAAGTTTTAAACACTATCTTAGACACACCTACCTAACTGGTCTTCATCTTGTGGACTTCATCAGTGACACAGGACCCTGTCGGCTGCATGTTTTTGGTCAGTGGACTAATCTCATTCCTGACACTGAGGGGTTTAAAAACTCCAGGAGCACTGCTGTGTCTGATCCACTCTACACCAGCACAACACACACTAACACACCACCACCACGTCAGTGTCACTGCAGCGCTGAGAATGACCCACCACCACATCACACCTGCTCTGTGGGGGTCCTGAGCAACGTAGAACAGGGTGAAAGGGAGCAAATAATGTATGCAGAGCAATAGATGGACTATGGTCTATGATTGTAGGGGTACTCTTTTTTTTTTCATTGAGTTATTATTCACATTATTTATGGATTGTAGGCTGTATGTAAATGTACCCACTGAGGACCAGGTGAAAATGTTGTTGCGGTCCACTCATGTTCAGAAGCAGCTCTTGTGTGCAGCAGTGGAGAGGTTTATTTAGGTCACACGTGTACAGGCTTCCGTCTGCAGCCTGTCTGACCGCCGCTGGACACTCAGCTCACCCTGGACGCAGATGCTGTCACTGCTGTGGATCTGGGACACTCACAGTGCACAACATTCTGAGCCTTGAGTCTGAAATCGTAAGGTCATGTGCGAAGGTTTCTGTACCTCAAATGTCATTTTGTTGGTTTTCTGCATGAACACATTCTCTGAGAGTGACCTAAAATATTGCATTATTCTGCATGGACAATATATATATAATTCTATATTTGTTGCTGAATATTTTATAGATGCTGTCTGTTTGCACAAGCCTGTCATGTGTTAAATATTTTTCTAGTACATTCAACTGTCCACATCCGTGAATTCGACACCTGTGATTCAACCTATTAGTATTGAATATATTCAATAAACAAACAATTCCAGAGAGTTCAAAAATTAATATTTGAATTAGCAGCACACCAGGAACTACACTGGATCTAGTGATGTGTAGCAGACCCTGCTGCAGCCTCCGGGAATTTTATACATCCACAGTCTCTCTCTGACACTTGTTTTTTTGCGCACTGCCCCACAGTGACATTTGGTGGGGCCAGGGCCCACCTCCAATATTGTAGACATGCCCTCGCCGGAGGAAACCCATGCGGACACAGGGAGAACACACCACACTCCTCACAGACAGTCACCCGGAGGAAACCCGCGCAGACACAGAGAGAACACACCACACTCCTCACAGACAGTCACTCGGAAGAAACCCACTCAGACACAGGGAGAACACACCACACTCCTCACAGACAGTCACCCGGAGGAAACCCGCGCAGACACAGAGAGAACACACCACACTCCTCACAGACAGTCACCCGGAGGAAACCCACTCAGACACAGAGAGAACACACCACACTCCTCACAGACAGTCACCCGGAGGAAACCCACTCAGACACAGAGAGAACACACCACACTCCTCACAGACAGTCACCCGGAGGAAACCCACTCAGACACAGAGAGAACACACCACACTCCTCACAGACAGTCACCCGGAGGAAACCCACGCAGACACAGAGAGAACACACCACACTCCTCACAGACAGTCACCCGGAGCAGGACTCGAACCCACAATCTCCAGGTCCCTGGAGCTGGTATTTTCCATGAGGAACTTGATCATATGTGGGTTTTGTTATCAGAGGTTCCCTCGTGGACAACCAGAGCTGATTTAATTATCACAGATGATTTAAAATCAATTGATTACAGCGTCCAATTGATGTTTGCTCAACAAACTCTTGGAGAAACTTAATTATTTGTCCTTTTGTCTCTTATTATCCCTCATTATTTATTCTTCTCTTGAACCTCACAGTTGCTTTCACAGTTGGCCTGGTTCCACTGCAGGAGAAGTTTGTTTGAATGTAAACTCACTGGCACAATTCTGGCCACACTCTGGCACCCTACACTGGCCCACATTCTTGGATATTGAAATCATAATCACAAGTCCACCCTTGGGAAACACTGGAATTACACAAGGTTTTACTCCAGATCCTGGAACATTGTCAAGAGTGTTTGATAGCATCCATAAGAGCATTAGTGAGGTCATAAACAGATTAAGGTTTATTAGTTAGGTGCTGAATAGAGCTCCTTCCTTCAGAAAACACAGTTCTCACTGCTCCAAAGCTCAAAATCATGAGGGGTTTGTACCCCTTTGTCTCTGGAGGTTTGACATGCTGTGTTTGCATTGTGTTTGTGTTTAAACATCCACAATGGGTGCACCTCAGTTACATAAATCAGTGATAATTAAGTGTGTCTATCATCTTTGCACATATATTATATTTGAAATAGTCATTTTAGAGCATTTCTATTGGTCCATTCCTCTTGAAAGTTCTTTGGATATTGATGAGATATACACAGATCAACCATAACATTATGACCACCTCCATGTGTCTACACTCACTGTCCACTCTCTCAGCTCCACTGACCACACAGGAGCACTCAGGAGAAGTTGTACAATTACAGATTGCAGGCCACTTGTTGAACTACATACATTGTTTGCCCAGATCCACCCTGTTCTTCTTTGGTCAGGACCCCACAGGACCATCACAAACAGGTATGATTTTAATGGTAGATCCATCTCAGCGCTGCAGTGGCACTGACACTGCTGGTGTCTTAGTGTTTGTTGTGCTGGTACGAGTGGATCAGACACAGCAGAGCTGCTCAGAGAATGGACAGCACGTGTAGAACCAAGGAGGTGGTCATAATGTTATGTTTTGATTGGTGTATATGTATGTACTGTATATAAGATAAGACAATCCTTTAATAGTCCCAGAGTGAGTCGTTCCCTTACCTTGTTTACTAGGCCAAATCATGGCCAACTTTAGTAGCAAGTGACTCCCATTGGGTGAAGAAGTGATGGCCATGCAATAGGATCCTGTTCCCACAGCTTAGTGAGTTGTGGCCACACGTTATTTTCTGTGTGAAATATTTCAACAGCAAGATTTTGAAGATATCCTCATTTTTAATCTGTTTGTTTGGTCTCAGGTTTGTAAAAGCAAAATCGGCTGTAGATGTAAGGTCTGCAATGTGTCCTGAATTGGCCGAATGAAATAATTATATGAGGTCAGTATTGTGGCCACTACACAGCACAGTTCATTTATGTAATTGTGTCCAACACAGAATTATTTTCAGCCTCTCATTCACTGGCAGAGAATTATGTTCTACAGCTGTGCCGTTTCTCTCGCTCTCTCTGCGTGTGTGTGTGTGTGTGTTTATGGGCTCACAATATGTGTCATGCACAAATTACCACCCCTTCCCCCACCCATTCAATTCATTAATGGTCAGCTAGAGCCAGTCCATTTATTATTAGGGAGGTGAACCATTCTCAGCAGTGTCACAGTGTGTGTGTGTGTGTGGGTGTGTGTGGTGTTATGAGTGTAGTGTTGGTTTTTGTTATATCCAAACAACAGAGGTGAGAGTGAGATACGTGCAGCCAGCCATTGTTTCTTTTCACAATGTTACTGAAGCTCAAAATGCTTGGAGGAGAACACCATTCACTAGTTGTCTGTAAGCGCATATCCAGCTGAGGGGTCACAGTGAGTAATCCTACCTGGAATCACTGGGCACAAGCCAGAGGAACACACCCTGGAGGGTGCGGCTGTCCTTTGCAGGGTGACACACATTCACCTATTCACTCACACACTCACACCTACAAACATTGGCGCAAACAACCTACTAACGTGTGTTTTTGGACTGTGGGAGGAAACCGGAGCCCCCTGAGGAAACCCACGCAGACACAGGGAGAACACACCACACTCCTCACAGACAGTCACCCGGAGGAAACCCATGCAGACACAGGGAGAACACACCACACTCCTCACAGTCACCCTGAGGAAACCCACGCAGACACAGGGAGAACACACCACACTCCTCACAGACAGTCACCTGGAGGAAACCCACGCAGACACAGGGAGAACACACCACACTCCTCACAGACAGTCACCCGGAGGAAACCCACGCAGACACAGGGAGAACACACCACACTCCTCACAGACAGTCACCCGGAGGAAACCCACGCAGACACAGGGAGAACACACCACACTCCTCACAGACAGTCACCTGGAGGAAACCCACGCAGACACAGGGAGAACACACCACACTCCTCACAGACAGTCACCCGGAGGAAACCCACGCAGACACAGAGAGAACACACCACACGGAGGAAACCCACGCAGACACAGGGAGAACTCACCACACTCCTCACAGACAGTCACCCAGAGCAGGACTCGAACCCACAACCTCCAGGTCCCTGGAGCTGTGTGACTGTGACACTACCTGCTGCACCACCGTACCGTCCCAGGTGAACACTAATTCTCCACTAATTTGCCATAAGCCAAAATACCTGAGCATTGTACTGAATGGGAGTGAGTCTGGTGGGGGAGGGCCATCGTACTCACGCAGATATAAGGAAGCCAATTAATTTCTTTAAACTGGGGCCTAATAGGACCAATGTTTAGACCGTGTCACTCTGGAGCCCCCCAAGGGAGGGGTTTCTAATAAAGTGACCAGTTGGTATTGTACAAAGAGGAAGGGAGTGTTTGACTGATGTGATCTTGATTACTACCATTGTACTAATTATTCGCTGTGATTAAGACGTGAACAAATCTGTTGTTAACTGCAGCTGTCTTCCGTAACACTCTGTAAACAAAACAATTAGATTTCTCCCCCACTCTTCTCATTACAGCAAATTACAGCCCCTCATTATGAGCACTGTAATTGTCCTCTCTCTCCAACCCTCCCCCACTCTGTCTCTCTCTCTCTCTCTCTCTCTCTCTCTCTCTCTGATAACATACAGTACACTGCTGAAATGGCATGTTTTAGAAATATAGCTGGGAGACTAATGAAGCTTGCTTCTCCTTTTGTCCTCTGTTTATTCACTCTTTCTCCCTCTCTCTCTCTCTGTCATCCTAGTCTCTTATTAATAATTCTGTTTCTCTTTCTCTCGAATGTTTCTCTCCATTTCTTATTCTATCTCTGTTCTATCTTCTCTCTCTCTCTCTCTCTCTCTCTCTCTCTCTCTCTCTCTCTCTCTCTCTGCTGAGCTGAGCTGTCATTGCTGGTTTGTAGAGTGTGTCCCGGCAGGGTTCCTATTATCCACCAAGACCGTGTCCTGATCTTATTGCTTTAGCACTGAATTCCATTTCTGCACCAAATATTGAAGATCAGCAACTCTTCATTTATATAATAGAGGTCAGGACTTTTATTTTGTCACATTTTCACAATGCGCTTAATCCTTTGCTGAAATCTTGACAGCACACATTGTGGAGGTGGTGTGGGCTCCATGCCCCTGTTGGGAGCTCTGGGGATGAGCATGGGCATGCACCATGCTTTCGCCCCCAGCCAAATAAAAGCCTTATTATGTTGTAGCTGCTGTTGTTGTGCTCTTTATAATGTGTACTGCATGTTGTTTCATATACGATAAAGATGCTTGTCTTGGTGAAGAGAACTAGGGGATTGTTCTCTCTGATAGATGCCAGACGCACTGTTTTTCTCTCTTAGTTTGTGTAATGAATGTTCAGTAACTGAGCCTAGATCAGCAACAGTGTTTGAAGCTATCACTTCCCCGTCAACCCTGTTCCCCTGAGAGAGCACAGCCTCTCTCATGGCAGATCAGTGCAGTGTCCATGACATTTTCTGCTGCCTCTGCTGAGGTCCAGCTCCTGATCTCCTGATGGACTTCTGTCCTTTAGATACCAGCTTTGGGTGGTGCCATCTCTGGATATTGTCAGCTGGTATGGGTGGTCAGCAGAGGTTGGATAATGAAGTTTGTTCTTAAGGTCCTTTTTAGATTCCTGGCTTATTTCAAAAGTAATCAATTTTAATGGCCATCCCCTAACACTTAAATATACACACAGTTTTAAGAGAAAAAAAAAATCTTGCAAAATCATCTGACAACTTAATTTAATAGTTTGGAGAACTTAATTTTTTATTGTGTTTGAATTCCCCTGCAAAGCTGGACAACTTCTCCCGACACAAGCCTTCTTAACTGTAAACTAATTATTAAAAAAAAACTAAAATCAAAGGGGGGTGGCACGGTGGCTCAGCAGGTAGGTGTTGCAGTCACATAGCTCCTGGAGGTTGTGGGTTCGATTCCCGCTCTGGGTGACTGTCTGTGAGGAGTGTGGTGTGTTCTCCCTGTGTCTGCGTGGGTTTCCTCCAGGTGACTGTCTGTGAGGAGTGTGGTGTGTTCTCCCTGTGTCTGCGTGGGTTTCCTCCGGGTGACTGTCTGTGAGGAGTGTGGTGTGTTCTCCCTGTGTCTGCGTGGGTTTCCTCCGGGTGACTGTCTATGAGGAGTGTGGTGTGTTCTCCCTGTGTCTGCGTGGGTTTCCTCCGGGTGACTGTCTGTGAGGAGTGTGGTGTGTTCTCCCTGTGTCTGCGTGGGTTTCCTCCGGGTGACTGTCTGTGAGGAGTGTGGTGTGTTCTCCCTGTGTCTGCGTGGGTTTCCTCCGGGTGACTGTCTGTGAGGAGTGTGGTGTGTTCTCCCTGTGTCTGCTTGGGTTTCCTCCGGGTGACTGTCTGTGAGGAGTGTGGTGTGTTCTCTCTGTATCTGCGTGGGTTTCCTCCGGGTGACTGTCTGTGAGGAGTGTGGTGTGTTCTCCCTGTGTCTGTGTGGGTTTCCTCCGGGTGACTGTCTGTGAGGAGTGTGGTGTGTTCTCCCTGTGTCTGTGCGGGTTTACTCCGGCTGCTCCAGTTTCCTCCCACAGTCCAAAAACACACGTTGGTAGGTGGATTGGCGACTCAAAAGTGTCCGTAGGTGTGAGTGTGTGAGTGAATGTGTGTGTGTCTGTGTTGCCCTGTGAAGGACTGGCGCCCCCTCCAGGGTGTATTCCCGCCTTGCGCCCAATGATTCCAGGTAGGCTCTGGACCCACCGTGACCCTGAACTGGATAAGGGTTACAGATAATGAATGAATGAATGAATGAATGTTAGGAAAGAAAGCCAGCACGTATGTCCATCATGGTCCTGCTTTTCTTTGAGTTATTTTCTGTTGCAGAGATGTACACATATCTCTTTTGTTCAACATTTTTATTCCTCCCTGAAGTCCCCACCATTTTCAGAGGCAATATCTTGCTATGAATGGCTGAAAAACTTCACCGTACTTAAAACATTATTTTGGATCAGTGTAAATCTATTAGCAGTTGGCAGAAGTCAAAAAGATTAATGCAAATTGTTGCCTACATTTTTTGTTGGCCTCATGCTTTATTCTGTAGAGAGTACCTTCCATTCTCCGTGTCTCTCCCGAGGGGATCTCCCTGACAAAAGCATCATAAAGCATAATTTCCAGTGTTATTTTAAGAAAAGGAGGGTGAACTGAGGGGCAGTGAGGGGTCTTTTCCCAGCAACATCAGACAGATGGACTGCTGTGTGTGCAGGAAATTTCCACGCTCTTTCCTTGTGCCCCTTTGGGATTCTCCATTGCAGTAAATTATTTCCCCTCCATTTTGAGCTCACAAAAGCCTGGAGACTGCTGCTAAGGAATGCATGCATTCAGACCTCGCAGTCCTGTGTGTTCGACCGTTAACCATGACGTCTCTGATGGTGTCGTACTGGTCCTCCCTGATGAGACATTTGAACTGGTATTTTGGCACCAATCCACAATTATAGAGGTTTTCCATTTTCTAGATCAGAGGCTTAAAGCTATGACTTCAGCACAGAGAGCAACAGTGGGCTGCTATTTTACAGAAGCATTGGACATGTTTACCATGGTTGCATTTTTTTATTGTGTCTTCGTTTTGCAGTGAATTTATACTAAATAACAGTAACAAGCAGCTAGTGTTACTCCAGAGATGACTGTTGTAAGTTATTTTAAAGATGTTTTATATTCAGTAGTTTATATTCGATTAATTGAAAGCAAACCTGCTGTAAATTTGTCATAGTCATCTGCTTTAATTTCATCCCCAGGTATTTTATTATTTTACACATCTCTGTAATGAAAGCTTACACATGTTCAGCTTTCCTTTGGGAGAAGTGAATGTAAAGTACCTTTAGGGAACACAAATATTACTTTAAAACCACTGTTGTACCTTTAGTGCCTGTACTGTACTGTTCTATACAGAGAATACGATTTTGTGTGAGATAGGAAACAAGGCTAAACCACAGGATTATTGTAGTATTAAAATAAATGTAGCTGCTTGGATATACGTCATTTTCAACAAACTGTAATTCACTAAAATCCTTTGGGGTTGCAGGTTTGTAGTTAGCTACGTGAAACTGTCCACAGGTCTGTGTTTGAGTGACTGGCTGAGTGATGCCCTGTGATGGACAGGTGACCTGCCCAGATTTGTTTCCCTGATTTGCACCCAATGATTCTGGGTAGGCTCCGGACCCACCACAACGCTGAACATGATGAGAAGATCACTCTTTTTCAATCATCTGAAAATCCAGACATTCAAATATTGGGCTTTAAAGCTGCTTACTACTGTTTTGGTGCATTTCCACTGCCTGAAATCTACTTAACTCTGCTCAAACACTGCTCTGCTTTTGTGCTTTTCCTTTTGGCAGTTTTGCTACCTGGTCGCTCATGGTTCTAAGTGAGCTGAGTATGGACTAATACATGATATGTAAACATTGGAGAGTGCTAACTGACCAGAGAGAACTGTCACTCTACATGCAGACAAAATACAGACATCCAGCACAAACTAGCCATCTGTAAAATCTCCGAGCTAGAGTCGCATACACATGAGAACACGTGTTTTTATCTGACTCACAATGGCAGCTCATAAAATGATGCCCAATGTTTAAAAAGAAACAAAAATACACAAGATTTAGGCCGTGCATCAAGGAGCAAACCTCAACTGATCTGTCTGAACCAATGCACACATCTGGATTCAACAACTTGCGAATATACGATGAGTAAACATTACTTAACACTACAACCAGGTTTGTTGTGGACTTTAGAGACAGTATTTTGGGAAGTCACCAGTTATATTTAGGGGCAGCTGTTGTAGTAGAAAATGAACGAGGAACCAAGTACCAAGCAGTGAGTAGAGTCGAGTAGTGTATGTACTATGCAGTGGACAAGCACCATTTGCGTCTAAATCTATGTCTGTGTTCCAAACAAATGTACTAAGACGTCATTAATAAGCGAGAAACTCCTGCCTTTTCCTGGTCTTTACTGTGTGTCCTCCACACCCCTTGAAGCTGAGAGATGTGCTGAGTCTCCGTTGACCTCGCTCCTTTCTGTGGAGGAGAAGTTCACAGCCAAACAGCCATTAATCTTCCAAAATGCAGTGGCCTTTGCACTATTTTTCTCCTCTGTGTTCCATTTGGGGCTTCATTTCAGAGCAGATATTTTGCTGTTGTGAAGTAGAGGAGCTGCGAAACCCATTCAGATGTTTTTCTGGTAAGAAATCGTGATGCTAGAGTTGGATTGTGATTTATCGCACAGTCATAGTTTAAATTTAGTCTGTTTGCTGGAGATTTGGAGCCCGACCTCTTATACCAAATGTCTTCAGATGCAGTGTGTCATATGTGTCATCGGTTCTCTAACAGCTGGCTGACCCATGAATGGCTCCAACAGAAGAAATGAGGCTGTGCTTAGACTGGGAATTCATACATAGCTCATTTGTGCTTTTTTATTCATACACAAAATCATTTTTTATCAAACATTTTAGTATTTTTTGGGGGAAAACACCACTCTAACATAAAAGACATTTAGCATAGCATAATCAGGCAATAGCTCTTGCTCCAAGCTACTGAGTTTCCAAACTTTGCCCTGCTAACCTCATATGATGTAATGAGATGACTGAGAATTTATGGGCCCTGAATAAGCTCTGTTTGACGAGTCCTAGCATGTCCTGTCGATCCACCCAACCACCAATCAACTCTGTTCTTAGAAACGCTGCTCCTGAGCAAAACAATTTTCCACCATTTTCTCTGAAGGTCCCTGGAGATTGAGTGCTTTTGACCTCAGACTTGAATTCTTGCTCTCAGGAGACAGGTTAAGCCAGTTTTAAATCAGTGTCACTTTACATTATGAAACTGTCTCAGTGTGTGAATGTGTAATTTTTGTGCCTCCCATAATATACACATGCTACATAAAACTCACATGGGATTAAAATGCAAGAACAAAAGTACATTCATAGTCTGCCACCAATTCATCCTAATCAGGGCTATGTTGGGTGAGGAGCCTATGTGGAATAATTGGACGCAAAGCAGGAACACACCCTGGACAGGGGCCAGTGCATCACACACTCACCCAATCAGTCACATATCTAGACCAATTGACACAGACTATCCACATGTGTTTTTGGACTGTGGGAGGAAACTGGAGCATCCGGAGGAAACCCACGCAGACACAGAGAGAACACACCACACTCCTCACAGACAGTCACCCAGAGGAAACCCACACAGACACTGGGAGAACACACCACACTCCTCACAGACAGTCACCTGGAGGAAACCCACGCAGACACAGAGAGAACACACCACACTCCTCACAGACAGTCACCCGGAGGAAACCCACGCAGACACAGGGAGAACACACCACACTCCTCACAGACAGTCACCTGGAGGAAACCCACGCAGACACAGAGAGAACACACCACACTCCTCACAGACAGTCACCTGGAGGAAACCCACGCAGACACAGGGAGAACACACCACACTCCTCACAGACAGTCACCCGGAGGAAACCCACGCAGACACAGAGAGAACACAACACACTCCTCACAGACAGTCACCTGGAGGAAACCCACGCAGACACAGGGAGAACACACCACACTCCTCACAGACAGTCACCCGGAGGAAACCCACGCAGACACAGAGAGAACACAACACACTCCTCACAGACAGTCACCCGGAGGAAACCCACGCAGACACAGGGAGAACACACCACACTCCTCACAGACAGTCACCCGGAGGAAACCCACGCAGACACAGAGAGAACACACCACACTCCTCACAGACAGTCACCCGGAGGAAACCCACGCAGACACAGGGAGAACACACCACACTCCTCAGAGACAGTCACCTGGAGGAAACCCACTCAGACACAGGGAGAACACACCACACTCCTCATAGACAGTCACCTGGAGGAAACCCACGCAGACACAGGGAGAACACACCACACTCCTCACAGACAGTCACCCGGAGGAAACCCACGCAGACACAGGGAGAACACACCACACTCCTCACAGACAGTTGCCCAAGGTGAGGGTCAAAATCTGGACTACAAGTTCCACCATGCTGCACAAAAGGATATTAATACATTTTGGAAATAAATACTTGCAAACAGGTTACTTTGATACCCCAGTGATCCTGTGGTTTAGTCATGTTAGCTATTCAAAACAAACTGATAGGGTGCCAACTTGTTGCAAGTCCATGTTTACAAGTATTTCATAAGTATATGAGTCTATTTTTAAACCTGCACCACACCAGTCTTTCGTGTGTGTGTGTGTGTGTTTGTGTGTGTGTGTGTGTGTTACATATTACACAAAAACTAAGCAGAGGAGGGTAAATTCGGCATTAATGAGAAAGTTAAAGCAGGTTTGAACAGGACCATTACTTAAGAAAGCAGCAGTAGCAATAGCTATTATTACTCATTAGCATTATGCTAGCAATGACTAGATTCGCACTGACCGAGACCCTTGGCGTGGGAGCCTTACAAGTGTTAGCACTCTGGGAAGGAGCTCAGTTCTCTTATGCATCCTATCTGCGTCATAGCCTGATGGAAATTATGTGATACTTGAGAAGGCCTGCCAAGTGCATGGCCATTAATAATCCTCATAACATTTTTTTTATGATCCCTAGATGCCATGTCAAAGGAAGTCCCAGACACAGAGACTGTGACTAATTGCACATTGTCCTCTGTCAACAGGTGAAGGTTTCCTGATGTGTCCTCATCCACCAGTGCCAATATAAGCCGGCCACTGAAATATATTGGATATAGTTATTGCGCTAATATAGCTGCCATCTTCCCTATGTGAAATCTGCAGAGACTTTATTTCCAGTGGTATTCCTCAGAGAGAGAAACACAAGGAGTCAAGATGCACTAATTACATTTGCCAGGAAGCACTGGGAGCTTGTGCAAAGCAATGTTTTGCACACTGACCAGGCCCAGATGCATATACAGTGGAACCTCTACTAACGAACGCCTCTACTAACGAACTTTCCAAGATACGAACCGGTCATTTGAATATTTTTTGCCTTCACCAACGAACCACGACTCTAGAAACGAACCCGAGCCTCCTCCGAGCCGGCGCCTGGAAATGTCCACTGACGCCAATAGGCGAGTCTCCCAGTGCCCAGACTTGAGTGAGCTTTTAAGATTAGCACATTGTAGCTTTAGCAATTTAGCATTAGTGTAAATAGCAGACATGGAAATTCGTGCTAAGTTAAACCGCATCTACGCTTCGTCTCCCCACATTCACCGCCTACTCTCCGTTATTCCACCCACCCCCCCACCTCCCGTCATACAGCCAGTGCCTGTGTTACTCCTCCAGCCAGTCGTCACGTCTTCAAGGTAGCGATGTGTAACCACTTACAACTTTATTATTTCTTTTTTATTACTGTTTCCACTGTATTTCTCTTTTATTTTTAGTAACGCTACATGTATTTTTTACTAATTTGAGAGTGTTGTAAACATAGATCAGTGCAGAAAGGGTGACTTTCGGGGCGGGGGCTGGAACCCATTCATTGCTTTTCCATTATTTTAAATGGGGAAACTTGACTCGAGAAACGAACTTTTCCACTTACGAACCGGGTCACGGAACGGATCAAGTTCTTAGGTAAAGGTTCCACTGTAGTTGGAAGAATCGGTTTCACATCATGAAACTTCAAAATGCTGTTTGCGAGTAGCATATTGTTTGACTAACGTTTTCTGACCTTCTTTAGTGAGCCCAGTCATCTACTCTCAGACATGAAACAGCAGACGAGAAACTAGGCCTCTCTTCACAGTTGAGGGTTTAATTTTAATTGGGCCTTCCCCAATGACACCAACACTGCCCAGATCTTTCTCAATGCAGATGGTGGATTCCACTACAAAATACTTAGGACAACACAACCATTCACATATTCCTCCACTGAGGAAAGAAAAACACATTCTTTAGCAAAAACAGCCTCTAACAGAATGAGACAAGACAAGAATCAATGCTAGACTGACTTTTCCAATACTGAGAACACAAAGTCCTGCCGAAAGGCTTCAACATGATTCTCAACTCACCTTTATTCCCCTAGAAGCGCTCTCCAGGGTCAGTGACTCCTCTCCATGCTAATGTGTTGTGATGTCGCACAGGGAAAGATTGTTTTCACTTCTTTAACTCCCTTTGTCAGGAAAATTCCTGCTACACTCACTGCTGTGTTGTGTCTGGCGGAGAGAGAGTGTGGATTTCTCATGTTCCACATTAAATACTGCTGCAGTTTCACACTGTGTAACTTGGAAAGTGAACAAGAGAACTTCATTTATGTACTCAGAGTGTGCATCTCAAGGCATATTTGTGACATGATGTGGGTGCGAAACAAGTTGTTTTCCTACAGACCAAAAAGTAGGACTAGCTGGAACCAGGAGTATAGCCATGGGTGGGCCTGTGGCTACATTCCCTGGTGAACCAAAGCCCATCCAGTCAGTCATGACTAATTTCCCATGTACGAGTTCACGCACGCAGACACCCACTCCTTACTGGCATTTCCACGTAAATGCACATTTCCACAAGTCGCATTCGGAATGCCCTACACACCCAGTCACAGACATAGGGCCCACATTTGAAGGTTTGTGAAGGACCACCTTTTTCCAAAGCCCAAATAAAAGCCACTGGCTGGAACTGATCTTTGTCCACCATCCTCAGTCATTTCTTGCCACAGCTCTTTACAGGGTTATTGATGGTATGAATGATGGTATAGACAGCTGTACACTCATTGTAACTCCATGTTTCGTCAGGCGTATGTGTTGTTATTGTAAAGCATAATGTATCTTTGGAACTAGTGTCACTGGGCAAGCATTAATGGAGCCAGAAAGCTACCAGTCCACTTATGAATATATTCATTCATTCATTCATTATCTGTAACCCTTATCCAAATCAGGGTCGCGGTGGGTCCAGAACCTACCTGGAATCATTGGGCGCAAGGCTGGGGATACACCCTGGAGGGGGCGCCAGTCCTTCACAGGGCCTTATGAATATATGACTAAATGTAATTAAGATGGCTTAGACTTTCCCCAGATGACTTATAATTGAGAGCATTTTTTATTCAGTCACTGATTCGAGGCCCTCAAAATGGGGAAAAAAATTGGGGGTCAGGGGCTGAGGTGCCATTGAGCAAGGCACTTAACTCCGAACTGCTCCCAGAGTGTGTGGGCACTCATTGCCCATAATGTATCGATGTGTGTGTGTGTGTGTTTGTGTGTGTGTTCCCTGAAATGAATCAGATTAATGCAGAGGCAAAATTTGGCTGTACATTGTGCCATGATGGTTAAGATTTAACACCGAAATACACCTGGGAGTAAATAGTGTGCCTCCTCTTCGTAGCTTTGGAACATATTCCTGTGAATAACGTTCACACCCAAATGTCATTCATCTCAGATCCTCATGTGTTAATTTTATTTGGGTTTTGATGATAAAAAAAAGTAATAGAACTTGTTCATCTTATTTTGAAAATAATGTCCTATTTAGTGAAGAGCTGTTGTGATGGTAGGCTGTGTTTTATTTGGTGCTCTTCAGGCTGAAGCCCTATTCATCCTCTGACACTGACAAAGGCATCAAGTGCTTTGGCAGCCCACAGTGATTCATCCTCATCACCATTCAACACGTAGCTTTCAGCCAGATAACATGAGCAGGGATGTGTGTGTCCCTGATTCAATCTCCTTTCTACACACACACACACACACACACACACACACACACTTCAAACACCTACCCATGGGTTGGATATTAAATTTTAATGTCTCCATTTGTAGGTTAAAGAGGAATGTGACTCCTTGAAGAAAAACAGAATTGTGTCTGCAGGTGTGGCCTGAATATACAGCATGCACCAATCAGCCATAACATTAAAACCACCTCCTTGTTTGTCCACTTTATCGGCTCTACTTGCTCTGTAGGTGCACATTTACAAACCGTAGTTTATCTGTTGGTTGCACACCACACACACACACACACACACACACACACACACACACAAAATCATCAAAAAGTAGATATGGTTTGGGTAGTGGATCCTTCTCAGCGCTGCAGTGACACTGACTTGGTTGTGGTGGGTTTGTATGTGTTGTGCTGGTGGAAGTGGAACAGACACAGCAGTGCTGCTGGAGTTTTTAAACCCCTCAGTGTCAACAGTGTCCTGTAGGTAGCGTCCTGTAGGTCACTGATGAAGGACTAGAGGACGAGCGACACACACTGTGCAGCGACAGATGAGCTACTGTCTCTGACTCTACATCTACAAGGTGGACCATCGAGGGAGGAGTGTCTCACAGAGTAGACAGAGAGTGGACACAGGGTTTTAAAACTCTAACAGCACTGCTGTGTCTGATCAAACTTTGCCATTACAATGGATGTAGAAACAATGGCGGGTTTATGGTTTCATGATTTCAACTACTTTAGGTTGCACCCCTTTTGGACACAGGTGTTGAGCATACATAGCTAGTGTAGTCTCTAAAGTAAAGTGTTAAATGAAATGGGACTCTCTGAAGCAGCTGTGTATGAGCTATACACAGACATCGTTGTGTATTTCGTTGTTACGTTAGATGACGGAATAATAAAATACCAAGAAAAACTCCTAGTATAAATCTGGCCTTTAAATGAGCCACTTCTCCTTCGCCCCCATTTTCACATGACCTCCTGAAGATAAATGAACAGCCGCAGACATAATTAATATTGGTATGGTCTGAAACCATGGCCATGTCCCTGGAGCAAAAATTCATTCATAATAAGGTACTGTCTGACCATTGGGAGCACTTTGTTTATGGAGTGCTTCTTTCTTTCCTTGGCTGCATTGTGTAGACAGCTGTGCACTTTTCATCTCTGACTCCAGGGAGTGTGGCATGAGGCTCAGGAAGACATGAGTCTCCTCCCACACAGTGTAATTAAAGTTGTAGTATTAATTTCCTATGATTTGTTTAGCAGATACCACCAGATATAGTCTATGTGTCTCATTTGATTTGGTGCTCTGTTGTTTTTGTTATTCTAACATTTCCTATGGGAAATCTTCTCTCTGTGTGGGATTCGAGAGGTTCATGTGAAACATGTCCCCTCGTGCACTGATTTAAAAGGTATAGCTACAAAACGATAGAAAAGAGGTAGGTACAGTCTAAATGTTCTTTACTCCTGGACAAAATCACAAACTAAATGTAGTTGGGCTAGTTGGGCTAGTTAGCAAGTTAGCATTTAAGCTAAAATTTGTAACATAGTTTTTGAGAAGTCTGCACATAAAATACATACATTTTACCTGTCAAGTTTTAGAGCCATGTTTTGTAGACTTTCAAGCTGTAATTAGTAAATTAGTAGAGTAAATGCTAAATGCTCATGACACCTCATGAGTGTTCAGGGCTTCTCTCAGTGTCTGAAGGTATATAATGCCTAGACACACCAACAATATCTGCTACTTTCATACTTCATTTCATTTTTTTTTATTGATTTATCTCTGTACAAAGATGAAACAACATTTACGAGCTTCTCTTGCACTCTTAGGGGCATTGGTTGAGAAAAGAAATGTATGTCACAGAGAGTGGTAATGGAAATGTGGGAAATGGCATCTTTGTGCCGTAACACATTTGTAAAGTAAAGAAAATCTCAACTTGATTTGTCACTTACCACCTGCTGCCAAATTGTGCCGCTCTCAAAGGAAATAACTGGTCGCTCTTTCAATGGGCCATCCATTTTGATGACTTCACTTAGCTGAGCAGCAAATAAAGGTTTAGACCACAACTAGTTGTCACTTAGTACCATCAAGAGATTCAATGAGCTGAATGACTTCCATATGTAAGTGATTTTGTTTGTTTCTCCTCTAGGGCCCAGGCTAAACATGAATTCCATGTTTGCCCTTGGTGGAGGTACATGAGACTTTCTAACACCTACCTGAAGGTGCACAGCCAGGCACATCTAATCAGTCTGACTCAGAACTGGAGTGGGAGGCCACACCCACTTATACCAAAGGCCCCCTAATGATCAATTTCTGGCTATGCCCCTGTCTACCAAGTGTGACAAATTAGCTCTTCCACTACCTAACCTTAACTCTAAACCTAATCCCAAGCTTAAGGGAATGCTCCAAAAAGGTTTGAAGGGAGGAGCTCCTCTTTTTGTTATTTTACAAAAATAAGAAGGCTCATTGGGGTTCTTCGAGTGCCTCAATCATCAGCAGCGAAGAAGAGAAGTTCCTGGTCATTGGCTTTGGTACAATCACAGGAAGACCGCAAAGAGCAGAAGGTTTTTACTCTGGGGCTCAACCTGCTTTCAGACTTCCTCTCACTGATAGAGGTGGTCCCCTGAAACTTGTGTTTGGAGCTGGTCTCACTAGCCCTCTGGCTCCAGCATGAATAGAATTGAGGGTTTCTAAAGCCTTCCCTGAGACTAATCTCCCCCAACTGCATCTCAGCACGTTCCATTTGTGGATGGATGGCGTTGGGAATTGTTTTGTCTCGGCCAAGCTTAGGAGGAGTCTATATGATCAATTAGGTGGAAACAGATGATACTAAGTACTTCTTTGTTAAGCCCTGAAGTAGTAATGACTTCTTATAGCCCTGGAGGACAAAAGGCATGTAGCAAAGCACATTTACAACAGCACTCACTCGAATAATGAGGGGTTTTTCAAACCTCTCTTTCCAAAGTCATTTACTCCATTTTGACGATGATCTCCCTGAGACCCTTAAGGATCCTTGAATGAACTTGACTATCTGTCAAAACTCTTATAAAAGAAATCCCACATGAATTACTTTCCAGCATCCAGCGCCTTGCCTCTATGAGGATGTGGGGAGATAAGAGGGCAAAACTAGAGCAAACTAAATATTTCAAATGCTGCCATACTACGTAATTCCTCTCTTGTCCTAGCATTTTGCAGGACTGGAATATGTCCTTTCCTGCTCCAAGACTAGCTTCTGCCCATTCCTTTGTATGCGTATGTGTGTATATGTATTTAGTTTGTAGCCGAGAGCCATTATTACCTTCCGGGGAGCTGTTGACAGGTTTAGTTTCAAGCTGTCAAAGATGCCATGATGGAACTCAAGCTATTTTGAAGGACTTTACAGCAGAGTGTCAGGTTCCACATGCATCTATACGCCCCAACAGTGATGTGAACTACAGCTAGCTGTAACCCAGTGTGTAGCCCCCCAAAAGGAATGAGAGGGGCTCTGGTTACACACCCTGCAAGGTCCTGCCTCTATAACCCTCCGTTCACACTTACTGTTGGGGCCGTCTGATGCACCTGTCTTCACGCAGGGTCAGATACTTCGGATCGTCACTGAGCTGCTGGCTGACGCACATCCACTTCTGCAGTTAAACTACTCTTAATGAGAAACTTGTTCTATATACAGCATACAACCATGGTATTTTCATTTTAATGCATATATATATATATTACTTACCTGTCTGGAAAACACTGTATACGCTATACAGCACTGGAATATATTGACTGTTCGCTACAATATAACATTTCAGTACATATTATACTCTGTCATTATATACTGTACAGTGTACCAGTTTATAGTCTATACTTCATACTCCAAGTGTCACACCCATGGACACTTTTGAATCGCCAATCCACAAACCAACATGTTTTTGGACCGTGGGAGGAAACCTGAGCACCCAGAGGAAACCCACACAGACACAGGCAGAACACACCAAAATCCTCACAGACAGTCACCTGGAGGAAACCCACGCAGACACAGGGAGAACACACCACACTCCTCACAGACAGTCACCCGGAGGAAACCCACGCAGACACAGGGAGAACACACCACACTCCTCACAGTCAGTCACCAGGAGGAAACCCACACAGACACAGGGAGAACACACCACACTCCTCACTGACAGTCATCCGGAAGAAACCCACGCAGACACAGGGAGAACACACCACACTCCTCACAGACAGTCACCCGGAGGAAACCCACGCAGACACAGGGAGAACACACCACACTCCTCAGTCAGTCACCAGGAAGAAACCCACGCAGACACAGGGAGAACACACCACACTCCTCACAGACAGTCACCTGGAGGAAACCCACGCAGACACAGGGAGAACACACCACACTCCTCACAGACAGTCACCCGGAGGAAACCCACGCAGACACAGGGAAAATACACCACATTCCTCACAGACAGTCACCCGGAGGAAACCCATGCAGACACAGGGAGAACACACCACACTCCTCACAGACAGTCACCCGGAGGAAACCCATGCAGACACAGGGAGAACACACCACACTCCTCACAGACAGTCACCCGGAGGAAACCCACGCAGACACAGGGAGAACACACCACACTCCTCACAGACAGTCACACGGAGGAAACCCACGCAGACACAGGGAGAACACACCACACTCCTCACAGACAGTCACCCGGAGTGGGACTCCCCCCAGGTAGTTCCTTGCACCCAGTGATTCCGGGTAGCAGAGCAGGTTAACGTCAGAGGTCAGGCCCCACCAGAAAAAAAAAAAAAAGCAAACGAAACAAACAAAAACTCATACCCAAATGGCCCCTTCATAGTCTCTCTGCTTTACATTAAATTCTGCTATATCAAATACATTCTTTTACCTATGCCTTTCAAAGCAAACAAACAAACAAAAAAACAGTCAAATTAAATAAAGAAAATATATTATATAAAATAAGACGCTGTTATTTTCATTGCAACGAGCGTGTGCAACGAAATTGGCTCCAGACCCACCATGACCCTGAACTGGATAAACAGTTACAGACAATGAATGAATGAATGGACTTTCAATGGAAGACAATGTAGAAAGGTTTTATTCCAAGGAGGTTTCAGTGCTGCCATGATAAATGCTGCTGTGTTCAAATGATTTAGCAAATTAAAAATCCACACAAATTGACTGTATCTGAAATTTTACTGTCACTCCTGGGATTGAAAAACCTTCCCCTTTTAAAAAAAGATGGGAGCTTGGTTTTGTGTGAGTGGAAATTAGCAGCTGTTTGCACAAATGTCCACAGGTGCAAAAGTTTAACAGCATTAAATTTGTCCTGTACAGACAGTACGATCTGGAGTTGTTTTATAGCTGAAGGATGTATAAGAATGCAATGGCATTCCTGTACCATAGCACAATCACACTGTGTTAGTGAGCCAAAATATTTCTGCTGTCACTTGTACATGTTCTCTGGAGTGATGAGGCTCTATCCATACCACTGGGATGAGCTGGAGTGGCGTATGCGATTCAGAAATAATCTTCAAACACTTGTATTTGATCTGACTAAAGCTTGTGAGGCAGAATGCCATCAAATTCTCACAGATATATTCCAACCTCTAGCGTAAAGCCTTCCAAGAAGCTGTTACTGCAGCCCCCTTTAAAACCTTTGATTTTAAGAATGGTTTGCAGATTGTTAATGCTATGAAAAGCTTTTTTTTTTTTTTAAAACACACGTGCAAAACCGACACGCCATCATGTCTGAAACTTGCCTTGTAATTCTATAAGTGTGTAATTGAGCTGCAATCCCAGTGCCCCCTGAAGAGTGGACCCCTAGAACTGTGTGAGGGTGATCCCTGAGGCACTGCTGCAGCAATGGGCTGTGTTCCCCACAGCTGTAAACTCACACAACCAGGAGGGAGGGCTAACCCCGCTCTCAGATATCAGCACCTGTCTTTGCCCTGTCCCCCTCTATGCCTCATGCTCCAGGAACAGCGGGGAAGTGCGCAAAGCTTCCCAGAACGCAGAGGTCAAACGTCTCATGGCAGTGTGTCCCCTGTATTTGTGTGTTTGTGTTTGTGTTCCTCAGTAATGTGATCGACCTTCCAAACGGAGATGGCAACTACAATGAGGAGTATGTTTATGTGAATCTGATGGCATTAGATCTGGATCACAAACCTGCATTAAATCCCATCCAGAGGGCACTTGCGGCAGCTTCATATCATTGAGGAACATGTCCAGTTCTGGGTGGGGGCTTTATAGCCTTCTGGTGTACACTTGGCATTGGGCATTATAAATTTATGCTCATCTGCAGCTGATTCTGTTTGTCGTATTGTCGAATTGAATGTATTTATTTTTCAGTCGACTTGTTTCCCATAGAGCAGGCCAAAATCCTGACTCTAAATTTGGTCATCTCTTCTCAGTGTTGGTGGGAATTGTTGGGCTTCATAAAAAAATTGGTCTCCAGACGTCAGTCTCAGTCTAATTTCATCCTTGGGTACATCACGCTAACTAGTTGATGCTAGGCTGTGTCACCCAGATCCCCTCTCGTTCCACACCAGGCACCAGGCATGCTGGGAATCTCTGGGCAATCTCTGAACCATATTCCGTGACTTACTTAAGCTTTCTGCAATAACTCCTCTGTGTATGAAGTGTTTATCTGTACTAGGATGCAAAACAGGTCTTGGCGGGAAGGAATCAAATTGTGATCCCATTACAGATTAGCCATGCTTGAAAACAGCTTGAACAAGGGTTTATAAAACCAGCAACTATGACAGGATAAGCTTAGGCAGATGAGATGTGCTCATTGGTCCCAGCTCTGAGGAAACAGCATGGCACAGAGCTTGTGTTTTCTCTGCTCTGGATCACTTGAGAATTACTAATTTTTAGTGTTAAAGGTTAGAAACGAAGCATTCCACGTGTTGATTTTACTGCTTGTATACCTCTGAATTAGTTTTTTCTTGTTTAAAAAAAGTCCAGAGGAGGTCTTTGTGGAAATGCCACTGAGCATGTCTGCCCACAGTGGGGCACAGGGGACAAAGTTGATCTGCAAGAATGCTTGACTGAAAGTCAGTGACCACCATTATACTTATTTAAACTCAAGTCAAAACAACTGCAGTACAAAGGGTCAAGTTGTGTCAAAAAGCCCTCACAGAGAAAAGGAAATAGACACAAAAGAAGAACTAAACTGAACAATGGAGATGCTAAAGTTCTCAGAGGAATGAACTCATAACTCCTGAGTTTGAATGATTTTGAGATTCCTTGAATGATGAGACTGAAGTCACACAGATCTCTTTTTCAGTGGAAACAATGGAAAATTAAACTCGTGTACATTGGTGGAAGTATTCTGAGGAAACATGTATCTAGGCATCATTTTGACTTAAGGTTATATTTCTTCCTGGGTATTGTACAATTTTGTATGTTTAGAGCGCTTTTCCAATGCATGGAACCTACACATCTCTACTTGACTCGGCTCTTTTGTTTTTCCACTGGCCAAATCGAATACCTGGTGCATTTCGAGCCGAGCCGTGCTGAGTCAAGTCGGTGTAAAGGCACCATTGCATATGCCAACGTACAGTCTTGGGGAATAGGTTTGATGAAGTTAATTATGCATCCCTGACTTTGTTTATTAATTACACAAGAAAGACAGGTCTGTAATGAATACTCCTCTGTCACTGTTCACAATTTGATATATTGAGTTATAAATTGTACCCTCCCTCAGTCTGCAAGGGTTTCCATGTGTTTTTCCTGAGCGTGTGATGCCCTGTGATGGATTGGTACCCTTTCCACTACTGTAAACACTACTGTTGGTGCCCTAAGGTTTTTACACTAGATTCTACGTCTGAGAAGTGATATAATATTGAATTCAGAAAGACAAGCTAACAATGCTCTAACCCTGATAATAGATAAGAAAATTGCTGTACGCTGTCCAAAAAAACAGATACAAACCTTGGTTTTAACAGTAGTGCCTTTGATTATCAATGGAGATCAATACTGACGGAAGTGTGGAGAGAAACCGCTTACGTTGTCTTATCAGCATATCAAAAACCCCTCAGTTCCATGTCCCCCAGGGCTAGCTGTCTGGGAACACCGCACTTGTTAAATTGTTTTTCCAGGCATTTAAATCACTTGTTTACTCTGGTGATAAGCTACTAGTAAATATGAACCCCGGAACAGTCACAGGGGGTCTCTTTCCTAAAGACATTGTGGCGCATAGGGTACACTCCTGCTAATTGTTGTTATTGTTCCAGGACCCTCCCTTCTCCTCATTTCCTCATCTATGATAGACAGGGCTGATGGGATTCGGAAAACCACACTTTGGCGCCTTTGCATCCTGTGGAGCGAGGGTCTCTGCAGCCCCAGGGGAAAGAGGGTAGGAAGGTCAAACCCCAGTCAAATTCATTTAGAGATCACATTGACTTGAAATGTGATTTAAACCTTAAAGATTTTCACTTGTTTAAATTTTCTTAATGGCTCTTTGAACGCTACTCTTTCCAATTTTCTGCTGATTTGGTGCGTCAGTGCTGTGCTGGTGCTGAACATTTTTTTTAACTGTTCCATCACCTTTTACACAAAGAAGCAATCAATAAAAGGAGAATTGTGGATAGAAGAGTTTGCCTATTTTGCTGCCCTCAAGACAACACTATGCTCCACACTGACTTGAAGAGATAAAGCAATGTTCGCATCACTACCTTCATGTCTGTGGCATCTGGTGTAGCTTTGACCCCTATACCTTTTTACTCAAATTTTACATTCCACCTTAACAGAAGTTGCACTGAGGCACAAGCCCACTCAGGAAGGGTTTCCTTTGTTTTGGGCCTTTTTTCCACATATTGTGAATTTACCAAACTTAGCAGTCAATTTGGACACATCTCATTCAATGGTTTTCTTTGTTTCTTATTATTTTCTACATTGTAAATGAATATGGAAGACATTGAAACTACGAAGGAACACATATGGAATCATGTAGTAAACAAAAAATTGTTAAACAAACTAGAATATATTTTATACTTTTGATTCTTCAAATTAGCCACCTTTCGCTTTGATGACAGCTTTGCACACACTCTCAATTCTCTCAGTCGGCTTCATGAGGTCATCACCTTGGAATGGTTTTCAGGGAACAGCTGTGGCCTCGTCAAGAGTTAATTTGTAAAACTGCTCCCCTTCTTAATGTGTTTGAGACCATAACTTGGGCCGTGCAGAAGTAGGGACTGGTACACTGTTCTATAGAGTGAATAGCCCTCGTCCATCTATGACTAATGAGAAGATGTGTCCAAACTTTTGACTGGTACTATATATAAAGTACAATAAATATTAAATATTCTGCATATTCTTGGTTTTTTTTTTTTAGAATCAAATGCTTAAATTCTGCTCAATGAAATTTTTGTTCCTACATTTTCATTCTTACATTTTCATTCCTATTCTCAACAGTGTCGTGGTAAACACAGATGAAAGGCTTATACTTGCTGTTTCCTCTTACTGTTTATGTAATGCATCTTTGCACATATAAATATTATAATTTGAAAAAAAATAAGTGTGGAATAAAGTATCAGATAGTGTTTTGTGTTTCTGCTGAACCAACAATTGACATTTTTAGAAGACATCTCTTCTGTTGTCTTCTGAATTGGCTTTAAAACCATGTTTTGTTTTGTTTTAGCTGAGAAGGAAGAAGGCAGACCATCATATTTATCATACATTAACATTTTGCAGAACTGAGAACACTAGTAAAATCATATATCTTTCAATAAAATCATGACTCAAGCTGAAGTAAAATTATCCAAGAACAAACAGCTTGAGTAGGAGTAAACAACACATTAGGTCAAAAGTGCTGAGTTGCTTCTAGAAATGTTGTTTATATCCAGCAGATTTCAGCACTGGAGCTGATTTTTTTTAATGTTCTATTCTTGACTTCTTGGTGTAAAATGAAAAAAAAACAACCTTAAAACCAACAAGCAGCAGAAAACATTAATCATCCTCCGCCCTTGTTATTTATGGTGTGCCCCAAGGATCAGTACTAAGTTGCTTTCTTTATTATTTATGTGAGGAATCTGTCAATACAATGACCTTTCTAGCAGAGTGGTATGTGATGACATTTTCCAGTAGAGTTTAATCTTAGTGGTCTAGTGAATATGGCTGTCTTAGCTTAGACACAGCTGAAAACAAGCCAAGTCTGAGGAAGACGGCATTCCTTGTTCTTCAGGATTTCTTTGTTGACACAAACTATTTCATGTAAAAGCATGCGCTATAATAAAGAATGTTTTAATAGTATTATTTTAAGTAGTGTTTAGCACATTGAAAATGGATTTCAAAGTTAATGATTGTTGATGAACTCCTACATATCCCAGTGTTCAGACTTTAATGCAGTCAACAGAATCAAATTACAAGCTAATACCATACATGTGTCAGACCAATAGTAGCAGTCAGTGGCGGATGCTGGTCTTTCAAGGAGGAGAAGCTCAATTTCGGCCTACATCATAAAATGTGTCGGTTTATTTATACGTAAATTCTACCCTCCGTTCCTTTTTAAGAAAATGATCTGTGACCCTGTCGTACCAACAAGGCGTCTTTTCCAGGGACTTGACTAGTGTCCTCTCAATGGCCAGCAGAGCTAGGCTTAAACGGCCTTGGCCCATGTGAAGTGTGTCCGCATGTGCTCCCACACCAAAGGATCGCTGATTCGCTCATTTCGCTGTCAATCAAAAAGGGATTCAGCCTCAGACAGATCATCCAATCATCATGCAGAAGCTGAGCGTCCGGGCCAGCCGAGGCCAGCCCACTGCCCCATAGACCCCCAGAGACGCTGAGCGTCCGATGGGCGGGACAAAGCCCAGCATTTATCCAATGACTCGTCTCGTTTCGCTGCACTTCGCTGCTTCACTATTGAACTCTGTGGACGCTCAGCGTCCTCACTGTTTAAAGCACTGTAAAGCTGTGGGAATGATTGAGAGGAAAGCCGCGTCTTTACCAGTGATAAGAAGCTGATTCTGAACAAAAGTTGAGCGCGTTGTAGTGCATATTTATTCAATGACATGTACACACAACAGTATATATTTGATCACTTATTTTTTTACATTTTAGGGGAAGCAGAGGTTCCCTTGCAGTCTTAGAGCAATCGCCACTGGTAGCAGTCCATTATTGTATGGGAACAGATGTTGATCTGTTGATCAACCACGATCTGCAATATTAATCTGGCACAATTTTTATGCCGGATGCCCTTCCTGACACAACCCTCCCTATTCACCTACCAACCACCTACCACTAACCAATGTGTGTTTTTGGACCGTGGGAGGAAACTGGAGCACCTGGAGGAACCTGCACGGACACAGGGAGAACACACCAAACTCCTCACAGTCAGCCGGAGCAGGACTTGAACCCACAACCTCCAGATCCCTGGAGCTGTGTGACAGTGACACTACCTGCTGAATATCTCCAAATGTGAGCCCACCTTCTCCTCACACACCTACAATCTTAAAAATAAAGATGCTACAAATGTTTTTTGAGTGATGCCATAGATAGAGCATATTTGGTTCCATAAAACCAAAATAAACCATGTTTGTTTAAGAGACACATGAGAGTGAAGAACCTTTTAACCCATTTTAACCTTTAACCCATTTAAACGTATTAGCAAATGTTTCTTTATGGAACCAAACGTAGTTCTTCTATGGCATCGCTCAAAGAACCTTTTTAGGACCTTTATTTTGACGAATGTAAAGGCCAAAGAGTATTAGAGTATTGTTCCTAAGCCATGTTCTTACTGCTGTGATCAGCAAGAGTTGTTGGCCACTCTGACAATAGAACACTTTCCTGTTTTAATTTCTTTTTGATTTTTTTTCCTGTTTTCAATTCAGATATTGGTTAATGGATCATTTCCCTATTTCCATTTTCCCATTTAAAATGAAAATGTATTGGCTGAAGGGTTCACGGACCTCCATCCTGCCCCTGGCTTCTCAAAGATGCCCATGGCTAAATTCACCACTGGTTCCAAAGACGGTGTCTAAGGGGTGATTTCTTCCTCTATATTTAGAGACATCCAGATATGTAACTTTGTTGAGCAGATATGACATTTTAGGAGTTTCATGAGAGGGAGATTTTCATCTTAACATTTGTTAAAGATAGAACAGGAGATCTGAAAAAGAAGCTGGAGAATTAAAGCCCAGAATAATGACTGTGTTGATTGCATTTATAGTTGTGAGGCTATAATGTGGACACTGGTTATATAATGGTCACCCTTTCTACAGTAAACAATAAATGAGGGCCCATGGATGCTATTTTCCAGTTTATTCTTGTATCACCAAGTAGCTGGAAGATAACAGAGATGTTGTGCCCTGTACTTGGGGCATCCAGGGATTGCATGATTTATTAGTATTTTTGGTGGGATTGTGTGTGTGTGTGTGTCCACTGCCGAAGGACTATGGGCCTGTCTTCCTGGCACCACTGGATCTGGGCAGCAGCAGTGGACTTTCTCATGGGGTCATGTGTTTTCTCTAGCGTTATGTCACCACGTTAATTTTTACCCTGTAAAAGTGGAAAGTTCTGAGGCTCATCACTGACTAAAACTTCATTGAGCAACAAGAAAGACCTTTGCTCTGAAGGGACTGGAATTATTCTGTGTGATTTCACTCAGTTTTCCCTTTCATTTCTCATTTCCGTAACATATTACTTAAAGGAAATGTTGTGTGGAAGCACATTCATTTATTCATTCATTATCTGTAACCCTTATCCAGTTCAGGGTCGCGGTGGGTCCAGAGCCTACCTGGAATCATTGGGCGCGAGGCAGGAATACACCCTGGAGGGGGCGCCAGTCCTTCACAGGGCAACACACACATTCACTCACACCTACGGACACTTTTGAGTTGCTAATCCACCTACCAATGTGTGTTTTTGGACTGTGGGAGGAAACCGGAGCACCCGGAGGAAACCCACGCAGACACAGGGAGAACACACCACACTCCTCACAGACAGTCACCCGGAGGAAACCCACGCAGACGCAGAGAGAGCACACCACACTCCTCACAGATAGTCACCCGGAGGAAACCCACGCAGACACAGGGAGAACACACCACACTCCTCACAGACAGTCACCCGGAGGAAACCCACGCAGACACAGGGAGAACACACCACACCCCTCACAGACAGTCACCCGGAGGAAACCCACGCAGACACAGAGAAAACACACCACACTCCTCACAGACAGTCATCCGAAGGAAACCCACGCAGACACAGAGAAAACACACCACACTCCTCACAGACAGTCATCCGAAGGAAACCCACGCAGACACAGGGAGAACACACCACACTCCTCACAGACAGTCATCCGAAGGAAACCCACGCAGACACGGGGAGAACACGCCCACTCCTCACAGACAGTCACCCGGAGCGAGAATCGAACCCACAACCTCCAGGTCCCTGGAGCTGTGCCATCGCGCCGCCCTGGGGAAACACAATTCTCTCAAATTTGTTTAAATTCAGAAGCTTAGTGTCTTTTTAGTTGGAACGATGTGTTTTAATAACAAAATGACTCTTGTTTGTATGTGGCGGAAGTTGAACTTGTCTGTATGATGAATTATAACTCAATTTTATTTTGTAGCACTTTCAGTAATGCAGTTAGCCGTCTCCCAAGTTTGGAGACATTTCCACCTTAAGTGACCCTAAACTGTAAAAATAAATCAGTATTATTTGAGCATCATAGAGCAGGAATAGAGCAATTTCCTCATCTGTTGCCCAAAAACTCCAGATGTCTCTGCAATGAGCAGAGTGAGAGAGCAAGAGAGTGAGAGAGAGAGAGAGAGAGAGAGAGAGAGAGAGAGAGAGAGAGAGCAAGAGAGAGAGAGAGAGCGCAAGAAAGAGAGAGAGAGAGAGAGAGAGAGAGCGCAAGAAAGAGAGAGAGAGAGAGAGAGAGAGAGCGCAAGAAAGAGAGAGAGAGAGAGAGAGTGAGAGAGTGAGTGAGAGAGAGAGAGAGAGGCCTAACATACCAGATGCTTCATAAACACATTACACTGGTTTCGAACACATAAACAAACTGGAGAGCAGCAGAAAAGTGGGATATAGTCCAGGACTAGGCTCAGTCCCTTTTGGGGAAACCATTCTATCTACATACATCCCCAGAGTGGAAACTCCAACAGAACTGGAGAACACACTCTAACAGATCATCACAATGTCAGTGTCACTTAAAAGGATCCACAACCCAAATCATACCTACCCTGTGGGGGTCCTGATCATTAAAAAACAGGCTGAAAGGGGGGCAAACTAAGTTCATTCTTGATGCACAGATGATGCATGTTCACTGACTGCAGTTAAGACACCGTGTAGAATTGAATCAGGGATGACCCTTTTCATGATGTAGCTCCTTTTTTGATTCACAGATCATATTATCATTACAGTTATCGTGTCTAATACGGCATAACCTAGTTGTCCACCTTTATTTTACTGTTTGCCGTGTCTTTATTTTAATTCCTTTGGCAGGAGAGTGTATTTTGGCTTGTGTTAGCCCGGGAGATCTACCTACAGAGATTAGCTCCAACGCTAATGTAACACATGTGGTCCAGCTAATCAAGCACTTCACGGGATTTCAACAGTACAGCTGCTGGCTTTAAATTAGTCTTGCAATTGAGCTCTGCACGGGAGTGATTCTGCCGCAGAATGGGTTAGGAGACCTTGTTAGTGACAGATCTTTCTGAAAGCTTCTTCTCTAGTCAGAGTTTTGTGCTGCTGTAAAGCCTGCTCATTTGATTTTGAGGCTAAGTGCAGGTGACTCTGTGCCTCAGGCTTCCTCGCTCCACTAATACACTGCCCATCACTGTGACCGGTCTGTTATGTAGGTCATTGCGGGCATGAGCAATCTAGCCACATGAATGTTCGACCTATATACATTTCACCATTGAGTTGGAAGTGCCTACCTATAGGAATGAAAATAAATTAGCAGTGAGATCTCATTAATGTCTTGATATTTTCTTCAAGACAAGAATAGGATCAAAGGAAAAGACAAAGAAAGCTTTTGCTCAGATATTTCTCCTGAGAAAAAGAACGACCTGAAAGACCAAGCACTGACACAGGGCACAGATTTTAGATTCTAGACTCACAGGGAAGACATGGGAGAGTAGCTTTGAGGGTGTAAGGTGGTGTGGTTACAGACAACACACGAGAACGGGAGACATAGACAAGAATGTAGAACGTAAATAAACAAACAAACAAACAAAAGAAGGAAATCAGAGACCGAACTGATCATGGTGTGGCTAAGATGTGACACGCTGCCATCCAACTGTCAAACTGTGTTTGAGTCTCTATCTGGGGACCATCATTTGCTACATCAGTAAGCATCCTTAGGCAAGACTCCTAACTCTGTAAATGCCTGCTTTGATACATAACTAAATTTAAAATATGTGACTGTGACGAGGAGACGGACGTAAACGCAAGGAATTTTATTTAACACAGACAGAAACAAAATAAACACGGGTAGTAAAGACAAAACTAACTAATCAGAGCTTAACAATGACCGACAGGGAAGAGCCATGAACCGGGGTAGACACGTAAGAACAGAGAGAGTGTAAAACACATATCGACACACACAACACCAGACCAGGGAGCACTGAAACAAAGGGACTATATAAGGACAAGACAAACGAGGAACACCTGGAGACAATAACGAGACAGAGGCAGGACTAAGGTGGGGCTAGGGCGGAACCAGGGCGGAGACAGGAACAACAACAAACAGGGCCATGTGCTACATGAGCACTTGGTGGGGTAAACAGACAGGACTGGACCAGGAAACCGCACCACCAGTGACTGGGAGGTCATTTTGTGATTGTAAAATAATTATGAGTTTGTAGGCAGTGGAGTCAACTTTGGAGAAGAACTGTTCCCACAGTAAAACAACCCCCCACCCTTCTATTTGTGTTCATTCAGAAGCTCCAAATTTTTAAATATAGAATGATGCATTTGAATAAGAAGTGTGAATACGAGTCTAGCTTGTTAGTTCTTGAGGTTTAACTGGTCTGTACGTTTCTATTCACTGTTTGAATTATCATAGAAACTCACTTGATTGTTTAGTTTTGTAGCACTTTCAGTAGGTGGTCACTTTCATAAAATCAGTGTTGTCCAAAAATATGTGCTTAAAGGCTAAGCACCACTTAAATGGACCTCCATGAATATTTCACATTAGTTTAGTTACTGACAGATATAAGTATGAATTAAAATGAAAATATCAGCTTAATTTGCTTTAAAACGGACAATTTTATTAAATTGACGGAAAAACCCGAGCTCTCTACGGAAATTCTTGAACGCGACCGTGACGTCACTGGTGGACAACAGCTGAACAACGCCGCGGTAAAACACCGTTATGACTGATTGTTATGACAGTATCTAGCTAAATAACCAACATTACTCATGACAATAGCCTAGCAATAAGCTAAACTCAAATGTAGAGGTACCGTTATTCTTGTAAATGTGATCGAAGTCGAACTCGAATTCATCAGACACTATAAACCTCCGTAATGCAGCTACGTAGCCGAGTATAATCTGAGACACCGAGTTTAGCAAGTCAAGCTAACGTTAACTAACACCAACTAAAACAGGCGAAGTGAGTGTCCTTACCCTGTTTACCTCCATGTTACAGAGGCTCTTGAACACCTTTCGTTGGTGTCCTTACATGCCCATATTGTTGGAAAAGCGCCAGTGAAATGAGCTACAGATAACGGAGTGAGCGGATGGTCCTTTCCAAAGTGCCCGTTTAAAGTGGACAAATTTACTCCATTTTCTGGATATTTTGGGATCTTTGGGCCATTTGTGCACAGATGTCCCACTGTACATTGAATGATTGCAGCCAAAAACAACACACCTTTTCGTCATTTTGCATTAAATTAAGTGCAGCTTCTAGAGTTGTTGTCCACCATCTACGTCACAGACAAGACGCCTATTAGAGTTTCCGAACACCGTTGGGGGGGGGGACCAACGGTCTTTTAAACCTTATTCCTTCAATTAGTAAGAAATAACATGTTTTCTGACTCTCAATAAACACAAGTTAGGAACTCAACTACTGTATTTACTTGTTTGACACTTTCATAGAGCTGGTGATTAGCCTTTAATTAATGTAACTGTGAAAGCAAAATAAGGTAATGTTACCACCTATGGAGCTGAAATGGAGCAACATCCACATCTCTTTTCATGATTTCCGATCATTACAAGGTCTCTCCACTGTTCAAACATCTCCAAATGCTGTTTCTTGGTCATGGCTCAGCCAACGATACAAACAGGAAAAAGCCTGAACTATTTCAGCATGAGATCTTTAGTTTTCTCCCCATTTACTCAGCAAGGGCTTCATACAAACACCGGAGCTTTTTCCAACGTGCAAGCCGACAGGAGAGTTGGCAAAATGAGAACACTGCCTTAAACACTTCACACTGTAGGAATGTTAGCACTGTCTGAGATGCTCCTATTCATTGTATATGAAGAGCACTGATATTTGGAGCATTTCAGACATTCCTAACATTTCTACTGTGTGATGCTTTAAAGGCGAGGCCATGTTCATTGTAAATGTATTAATATTTGGAGCTCTTTTTAATACTTTCTCCCCAGAGGAATTTTAGGGGTGTAACCTGTATGTTTCCTTATCAACTTTTTTATGTCCAAAGAAATGTCATTAAAAAATGAGCTGAACCAAAAGAATCTTGCTGTAAACAATCAACCCCTTTTCTAGATGAGAGACATTAAAGTGAAGACAAAGGAAACAGACGTCTTCTTTGTATTTCCAGGGCTGGCTGTTGAATTAAATATGGTGTAATGTGTTTGTGAGTGGCGTAGGAGGCAGCTGAACACCTACATTTTGGTTCTGAAAGCTCGGGGAGGATGATGCGAGATTTCCTCAGTCAGCTTGGGGGAGTGGGAGCAGGAGAGCGTGGATAATGTGGCAGCAGCACAGGGCTGCTCTAATGAGGAGAGAACTGAGCTCAGAGAATCGCAGCACAACACACAGCACAAATGAGAATCTGCATGTTTGATATAATCCGATATCTTCAGACTATATTGCCTTCAAACAAGGTCATTGATATGCAGTGCAGTGTGACATCATATATTCACCAATCAGCCATAACATTAAAACAACCTCTTTGTCTCTACACTCTCCATCCATTCTCTCAGCTCCAGTGAGCACTTTGTAGTTCTGGACACAGGGCACTATATAGTTTTGGTTGGAGGGCTATTCTCAGTCCAGTGACACTGAGGGGTTAAAAAACAGCACTGCAGTGTTTGATCCATTTGATATCATCCACACTGACACACCACCACCACGTCAGTGTCACTACAGGGCTGAGAATGATCCACCACCCACATCACACCTCTGGGGGTCTTCAGAACTGGGTGAAAAGGGGCTAACAAAGTATGCAGAGCAACAGATGAACTACACCCGTAAGTGCACATCTATGACGAGTGGTTAACCATTCAATAGTGAAACATGCAATAGTGCACTTCTGAATGGGACAGGGATGTATTCTGATTGACGTAACATATCTGTGTAGTTTATGCTCTCCTTCAAGTGCGTTCGGGGGGGGGGGGGGTGTAGGAGTAAGGGAAGGAGGTAAGTGCAGGAGGTTTTATTACCATAACTTAAAAGGAAACTAGACAAAGGGACTCTAAACAAAAAGGGCAAAACACAGAAGCTAAGGAACTAAACAAAAGGGCTAAATACAGAGGCTAAGGAGCTAAATACAAAAGACTAGGCTAAACTATAAACAGAGCTAAACACTAAACAAGGCTCAGGTAAACGCTAAACAAGAAATCTAAACATAAAACACAAGAGCTAAACGAGAAGGCTAAACACAAAGCAAGATAACACCCACAGCAAGACAAAACACGGAATTAAACACTGAACAAGGCAAAACACTGAACAAGGCTAAACACTGAACAAGGCTAAACACTGAACAAGGCTAAACACTGAACAAGGCTAAACACTGAACAAGGCTAAACACTGAACAAGGCTAAGGGACATCAGCCAAACATACACACAGTGACCCACAAACAGGAACCACTGACAAGGACTATATAAAGACAACACCAACAAGAAACACCTGGGTACTAATTAAGACACATGACACTAGAAACACAAGGGAAGGGTATCACATGACCAGGGAACAATCAGGAAGTAGACACAAGACAGGGGGAAACAGTCACATGACAAGGGGAGCACAGAACAGAAACAATACAAAACAGAACACAAAGCAGCACGTTACAGGAATCACATTTTTCGGAAGAAGCATATGCTCCACACTCTCTCAGGTTGTGTGGGAGACCGGGGGTGTTCTAATAATAGAATTGCTGACAAATAAATTGTGGAGAACATTGTGTCAAAATCTGACATAAACAACAAATAATCAAATAATACAGTAAATTAAAACTAAGCACTGAGGGCACTGTGTGTAACAAGTACAAAGCCCAATGTTCACAGTTTCTCATATCAGGCTCCGCCCCAGGTTTTTCTTTATTCTTCGTCTGTGTATTTAAAGCCCAGTCTGATCACTTTGTATTTATTTAGCTCCATATTTTCCTGGCATTGCTCTTATTGTGGAGGATGTATCACTATGTAATTTTCTTTCCAGTTTCTCTGGGCTTACTGCAGTGTTCCCAGCCATAACTTTGGAGTTCCCCATGCTCTGCAGATTTTAGAGATTTTCTGCTTCTCATTAACAATCAACCTTACTATTCATTCAGAAATATATTGAGGTTGACCCTTATTTTTAAAGCAGCCAAGTATTTTACAATGTGCAGGATTGGAATATTTCAGTGAAATGGAATGGAATTTAATCAGGTTCAGTTTAAATAAACAGAACTACATAAACACAATTACAACATGTCAAGCAAGATGAATGGCAAAAAAAAAAAAAAAAAGAAAGATAAATATGTTACGATTTAATTACTAAGAAAAAAAATGTAATTAAACCAAGATAACAGGACAGTTAATAAGGTTTAACATACAGAGTAAACTAAATGATAGGTAAATTAAATGTAAATAAAAAGTAATAACAACAAATATATACAGTAACTGGATTAAAATAAAATAAACTAATAATTAAATAATATAAAATGGACTATGGGCGGCACGGTGGCGCAGCAGGTAGGTGTCGCAGTCACACAGCTCCAGGGGCCTGGAGGTTGTGGGTTCGATTCCCGCTCCGGGTGACTGTCTGTGAGGAGTGTGGTGTGTTCTCCCTGTGTCTGCGTGGGTTTCCTCCGGGTGACTGTCTGTGAGGAGTGTGGTGTGGTTTGGAGATTCGAAAGTGTCCATAGGTGTGTGTGTGAGTGAATGTGTGTGTCTGTGTTGCGCTGTGAAGGACTGGTGCCCCCTCCAGGGTGTATTACCGCCTTGCCCCCAATGATTCCAGGTAGGCTCTGGACCCACCCAGTCTCAAAATGATTGAAAGACATTAGAGAGCTGAGTTTTAGTGACTCCTCGGGGAGTGAATTCCAGCTCGCAGGTGCATTGTAGATAAGTGTAGATCTTCCCTGTTCGGTAAAAACTCTCAGTCCCAGTCACTGTGTGGATCTGATAAATATTGTTATTTATAGAAATCATAGGTGCAATAAAAGCTGGCAGATGACGACCGAGTGATTTATTTTATCCATCAAACTCTACCCAGTTTGTAATGTGTTTGTTAGAGCAAAAAAAAGTGACCGTGCTTTGAGTTCATGCTCTTTGGTAAAACTCCAGAGTACAGATGATGCACCCTGAGGCTGGTGTACAGAAATCATTTCAATGTTAGTAATAACACTGACCCAGACTTTCCCTCTGGTTTTCAGAGAAGGATTTATGCTGTCGGTGAATATCCGGTAGCAGCCATGAGAGCATCAGTGAGCTCAGTTACTAGTGTCGTATGATAAGTTCTTAATCACAAACCAGCAGGTACACTGTTACACAGCCATATGCTGGGCTGGGGTGTGTTAGGCCTCTTTAGCCAATGCTTCACAATGGGCACAGTTACTTCAAGCTCATGTACAGCTGCTTCACAGAATTCCAGTTCCATTTATATGCTTCTATGGAGATTATACAAAGTTTATTAGTTCACTAATGAGTTGCTTCTGCACATATCACACATTTTTTCAAATTATATTTCTGCGAAGCTGGTTCAAGGTCTTGTTGTTAATGTTAAGAATTCCAAAATGTATTTCTGTATGTATTAATTGAGATGCTGGTGGTTTTTGATGCATTATTTAATGAGGATTAAAAGAGTTTTTATGCAGTAAAAATGTTGTCCTTTTCTCTCATGCAGTGTGATGTCCTTTTTAAGTACGTGTTTGATATTCTGAGCCTGTGTAGGATACTGGTAAAGGGACATGGTCTTATCATCTATTCTCTTTGATTGGACTTGGTCTCGTGGACAGAATGTGCTCAGAGTGTAGGCTCATTACAATGTCCATCCAATTAAAACTGTTAAAACATAAGTTCAATCTTCAGTCCTGGATAATCACACCATGTTGTGGTGTCTATTATGAGCCTGAAAGCACAGATCAATGTTGGGTAACAGTACTGTAGGTCATTGTTATTAAGAATACATCACCTACATTAGCCTTTATAACAAATGACATGAACCTACAAGGGTCTGACATCAGTAACGATGCTTATAGCCTCTACAGATGTTTAGTGAAAGGTTTATGAGGGTTTAATGTAGCCTCATTACAGTTATTCTGTGTTGTATAACGACATTTTCTAATGTCCTTGGACAAAAACGTATACCTACATTAACCTACATACACATATATAACATTTATTCTGACAGCTGTAATGAAGACTGCATTAGTCCACTTCACTACTTAAAGTCAACATGAAATCTCAATGTATTTTTCTTACCGAAAGTGGCATATATCCAAGGGAAACTGGTCGATTTGGGACATAATAGAGGCAGGATGTGTTTTATTTTCCCTCCCAAACTGATTCACGTTCATTTAGTTCATTTTGGGGAACTGTTTTAACACTAAAGCTAAGGCATAGTTTAACCCAGTTATCTCCACTCCTGATAAGGCACAGTGCACTGAGGCACTGCTGTATCTGTGAGATACAGAGTTCTGGTGAATATTATTAATGTTCAGTGAGATTTTTGAGCACGAAATGCCTCGAAAATAACCTTCCATTGTTTGTATTCACACACTATTCCAAATGTAAAAACTGAGGCCAACTGTCAGGAATCACGGGGCGGACTGACAGAGGCGGACGCACTCGCTAAAACACAGTACGTTTTTTTAAAGAAATATAACAAAACAAAGAGACTTTAACAGAAAGACAACAAACGGGGAGCCAAACAGGGCAAATGGGACTGACAGACTAAAGAACGAAACAACGACTGAGGAAATGAAACGACAACGGGGAAAACAATAACAGAGAAACTGCAGAAACAGACAGACTAGATAACATGACTGACTTGACAAAGTACAAAGAACAAAGGACCGACAAGAGAAAGTGAAGGAAGGGGACTTAAATACAAAACACAGACGAGATGCACCTGAGACAGATAACGAGGGGGCAGGGTAACAAATGAGACACAGACGAGGAGGCGGAACAAAGGCGGGACTAGAGCAACAACAAAACAGAGCCATGTGCTGAGAGCGCATGGCCAGGAAAACAGACATGACAGGACGAGAGCGTGACACCAACAGGATTGTAGCTGTGGGATTATGAGGTAGCTGTGACCTTGTGATGAAGTATCCACTCTGAAGTCATTTAACTCTCTATTGACCACAAAATTCAGGTCAGTTTTGGTGGTTGGAGCAGGAATGTATGATGTGATATCACTGGTTACTACATGTCTGCAGACTCTCACTGATGTAGCCATGTGTCTGAGGATGTTTTAAAGATAATGAAGAAGCAGGAGTTTGATATTATAAATAATAGGTATCAGTGAACTGCATTTAATATGAAGTAGGACATCGTTCATCATGATAAATCGTTTCCATTTTCACGTCAGCTTGTTATTGATGAATCGGTTAATGAAGGTTATGAACAATGACTTAGCCAATGCTGAATAACACCATCCACTAATTTGTCTGGTAAACACATAAATAAATAAACAAATAAATAATAAAAAAAATAACTCCACTACAAAACAATAAAATCTAGTTTCCAATTCATTCAGTTTCACCCGAGGCCGAAGCAGAGCGCCATAATCAGATTAATCATTTGGAGAAATGAAAGAGCAAAGCTGTGAGGCTCAGTCATCTCTGCACAGCCATTACAGCTAATGAAAGTGTTCTGTGGTTCATCTGCTTCCTGTCCTGCTTAGAGAAACTTCAAATCGCACAGAAAGCTTGAGACAAATTGCTAAAAAATCCATTGCACTTGTTGCAGCGCCGTTACCACTGAAGCATATTAATGAGTCCAATTTACGGCCTTTCCCTGCAGCATGAATTAAACAGCAACTATGTTTCTCATTGGAGTTCACAGCCTTTTAGTCTCAAACCCAGATATTGGAGCTCAGAACTGATGAAGAAAGATTCCAGTACTTTTTTTAACCTAATCTCCATCCGCCACATCTGTATTGTTTGGATGATTCATTTAAGTGCAGTCTTCTCCACTTGGAAATGAGCACAGACTTGAAATAGAAACCTTTGGGCATCTGCTGATATCCACCAAGCATCATATGAACATCGTTTTGGAACATTTTTGGAGCTAAACTTTAATTTGTGGTTCTGTTTGGTCCATCTCATTTAGTTTAAATTTAGCCCAAAACAGACATCTTTTGCCTGTTGTTATTTATTTCATTTCTATTTGATAAAATTATTATGTTTTTTGTTTTCCATGATTACATTGGGGCGGCACGGTGGTGCAGCAGGTAGTGTCGCAGTCACACAGCTGGAGGTTGTGGGTTCGATTCCTGCTCCAGGTGACTGTCTGTGAGGAGTGTGGTGTATTCTCCCTGTGTCTGCGTGGGTTTCCTCCGGGTGACTGTCTGTGAGAAGTGTGGTGTGTTCTCTCTGTGTCTGCGTGGGTTTCCTCCAGGTGACTGTCTGTGAAGAGTGTGGTGTGTTCTCTCTGTGTCTGCGTGGGTTTCCTCCGGGTGACTGTCTGTGAGGAGTGTGGTGTGTTCTCCCTGTGACTGCGTGGGTTTCCTCCGGGTGATTGTCTGTGAGGAGTGAGATGTGTTCTCCCTGTGACTGCGTGGGTTTCCTCCGGGTGACTGTCTGTGAGGAGTGAGATGTGTTCTCCCTGTGACTGCGTGGGTTTCCTCCGGGTGCTCCGGTTTCCTCCCACATGAGGAATGACTACATTGTAAATTTTTGTTTTGAAACAAAAGGGTTCAAATTTGATCACAATTAACACATTTAAAATACTATCTAAGTAGATACAGCCACATGAGCTCAGCTCTCCCAGTGTTTAGTTCCTCAGGAGCATTAGAGGTTAACCACCAACATCATTAAGAAGTGACAATGGAACCAATTGACCAGGTCTTGGTTTACACTAGGGACTCGTTTAGTGAGGCATCTGCAAGTTTTCAATACACAGTGCGCTCAAAAATTTGTGCACACCTTGAAATCAAGTGTATTATGGGTGTTTGGAAAATTGCAGTGAAGACAATCTGTGCTTAGAGCATTACTGAGGTCAGGAACTGTCGTTAGATGATTAGTTCTGCATCACGAACCCCACTCCATCTCATCACAGATGTATTGGATGTGAGATCCATTTCTCCAGAGAGCCCATTTCACTGCTCAATCATGTGGGATCATACCCCCCTGGCAGACCATTGACATTGAGCATCAGGGCCTTTAATTTAGTTTTCCAAAGTGTCCCATTTCATTTCATGTTTTTCTGTAGAGATGTTTTCATGGCACTTTAGTTTCTGAGCTCGGAGAAATGTGTTGAAGCTATTCTCTGTGGTAATCGACCATACAGTGAAGAAGAAGCAGAGAGAAATCAAGGCGGAAAATGGTGTGGTTTTCCTTTAACGCATGACTTTCACTGCATTGATTATATGGATTGTGCAAAAAGCAGAATGTGTGTGTGTGTGTGTGTGTGTGCACATGTATGTGTGGTGTGTGTGCCTTTGTCTCAGTGTGTGTATATGTTTGTGTATATGTTGTGGGTCTGTGTGGCTTTATCTGTGTGTATGTACAGTATGTGTGTGTGTGTGTGTGTGTGTGTGTATGTTGTGGGTCTGTGTGGCTGTATCTTTTTGTATGTACAGCATGTGTGTGTGTGTGTATTTGTGTATTTGTTGTGGGTCTGTGTGGCTTTGTCTGTGGGTATGTACAGTATGCGTGTGTGTGTGTGTGTGTGTGTGTGTGTATTTGTGTATATGTTGTGGGTCTGTGTGACTGTATCTGTGTGTATGTACAGTATGCGTGTGTGTGTGTGTGTGGATGTATTTGTGTATATGTTGTCGGTCTGTGTGGCTGTATCTGTGTGTATGTACAGTATGCGTGTGTGTGTGTGTGTGTGTGTGTGTGTATTTGTGTATATGTTGTGGGTCTGTGTGACTGTATCTGTGTGTATGTACAGTATGCGTGTGTGTGTGTGTGTGGATGTATTTGTGTATATGTTGTCGGTCTGTGTGGCTGTATCTGTGTGTATGTACAGTATGTGTGTGTTTGTTTCTGTGTGTGTGTTTGTATTTGTGTATATGTAGTGGGTCTGTGTGACTGTATCTGTGTGTATGTACAGTATGCGTGTGTGTGTGTGTGTGTGGATGTATTTGTGTATATGTTGTCGGTCTGTGTGGCTGTATCTGTGTGTATGTACAGTATGCGTGTGTGTGTGTGTGTGTGTGTGTGTGATGGGGGTGGGGGTGGGGTTGTTTAAGAAGGGGCTTTGTGCAAACATTCATTGATGGCAGTGCTTCAGGCTGTTTCTATAGCGAGAGATGAGAGGGAGGGGAAAGGAATGTGTTTGATTCATAGCAACGCTGTTTGTTTATTATTTATTTATTCCTTTAAGGCCTGGTGTATCCGGAGCCCTGCTGTTAACGGTCAGTAGTAACACTGTCCCCATAAGGGATTCTAACAGTGGTGTGTTTTTGTTGTAGGTTTGAACAAGCAGCTTATTTAAAAAAATAATAATAATAATAATGAATCTTTCATCTACTTGCCATAAGTGACTGGACAGGACCTCCATATCTCCAGTCGGACATCTCGGGCGGTATTTCTGAGAAGACGCTGACGTAGGCATCTGCTGAAATGACAGTGAAAGTCTTAGAAGAGAACGAGTGTTGAAATGAAGGAATGTAGGGAGAGGGATGAGAGCATATCGTCTGCTGAAGGATTCTGTCTGGTCTGTCATGATCCTCTAAAAATGACGGGGGAATCCAGTGGGGTCTCACAGCAAAACAGCAAAACAAAACCAAAAGTGGCTGGTGTTGGAGCTCCATCATGTGATAGAGAACTAATCGTGTGGCCTCAGTAATGTTTATGCGGCTGAATGCAATCAGAATATTACAGGAATGTTCCACACTCTGGTGTGAAGAGTAGAAGCTGTGGATGAGGATGGATGGATGGAGGAATAGATGAGGGGATTATAGACAGATGCCACAGTGTTTAAATAGTTGTGTCATACTAGAATTAACTGTTACTGCACTCCTTCAAATATGTTAAGCTTTCCGATGACTCAGACGCACTTGAAAAAGATGCAGTGCCTTAGAGGAAGCATCTGCCAGTTTTCACAGCATCGAATCAAAAGTATGAAAAGGTAACATGAAAGGTACAGATGCCACACCTGCAGGGATCATTGAACAATTCCATGGAAGAACATTTAATCTCCAAAGAGCTGCAGTAAAGTTGAGAATGAGGTCAGTGTGTCGTTGGAGTCACACCTACCTCCTTAGTCCACCTCGTAGACGTAAAGTCAGACACAGTAGTTCAACTGTAGTGGCGCAGTTTGTGGTGGTCGTCCTTTAGTCCTTCATCAGTGGACACAGGGTGCTTTTGGTTGGTGGACTATTCTCAGTCAATCACTGCTGTGTCTGATCCACTCATACCAGCGCAACACGCACTAACACACCAGTGTCACTGATAATGGTCCACCGAAATCATACCCGTTTCGTGGGGGTCCTGTGGGGGTGCTGACCATTGTAGAGCAGGGTTAAATGAGGGTAAGAATGTCTGCAGTTGGTCTACACTCTGCAATTGTAGAACGACTGTGTGGTCAGTGGATTTGATAAAAATGGACAATGAATGTAGATACAAGGCGGGTGTTCCTAATACAGTGATCATTCTGTGTGTGTGTGTGTGTGTGTTTACTCTAGTTTATATTGTCTTAACAATAACAACAGGTTTGCTCCTCCTTGGCTCCACCCCTTGACAATGACTTACACCTGCAGCTGCTCAGGGACTCGTTTGTTCCTAAAATATGTGCTTTTGCTTAACATCATCACATCCACTGTCCAAAGTACATCCCAGTTTTCAAGAAATTAAAAATGTTGTTGTTCCACCCTAAACTAGTGAGGAAATGTGAGTTTGTGACTTTTCAGTGAGAACAACCTGAACACTATTCACTGCAGCGTCACGATACCGGCCCTTGCAAGTTTATTACTCTTTTTCTTTCTTTAGAAGGCCATTCTTTAAATTCTTGCTTCTGAGAAACAGCCACTGATCCCATGCCCCTCTAGTTTTGTGTATATTTTACAAAGTCTTCATTTTGGCTGTTAGTTTGGTGATTGTGGATTTTCTGCCTGTGTTTTGACCCCAGTCTGTCCTGATAACTACTACTACGACACTAATAAAACTGCTCGGCATGTGCATCCTGCTTTCTCACCTCCTTCATCACATCGTGCTTGTTAGGAAGTAGGTCACATGGTTAGGGACAGCCACTGACTTTCAAATGGAGCACAGATGATGTCACTTACCTGTGACCAATAAAGTGGTTGCTTCGCATTATGGCGGGGGACTGGATTTGTGTGCGGTTGGTTATCCCCTCTCCAGTGTCATGAGTGAATCCTCCTCCGATGAGCGTCGTATACGTATTTTGTTATTTTTCTCCACCAATTACAAACCTAGAAAAACTAAACTGAACTGCCTAAGGACGGGTGTCGAAGAAGATGGTACTGGTCGACTACAGTGTCTGGAAAATGTTGCCGTTGAATCAGAATTGACCCCTCTCTGTGGCTCTCGACGTAGAGTAACGCACACAGTATAGAGCTGATGTTCACGTCCCTCGCATCATGTAGGGATAGAGTTTATGCTATGAACTAACCTCTGTTAATTGTTTTCCCTGGACAAGTATAGGTCAGGTTGCCATATGGGATTGTCTGACTTTGGTTTTTAGGGTAGTTCGTACCAGTGCTGAATACTGGGTGATGACAAAGGTGATGCAAATTGCTTACGTGCTATGTTTTTCATTCATATTTGTACAGATATACAGTCATATATTCAAACAGTTCCACTCCTTTCAGTCAATGTTTATGTGACTGACAGCTCATATTTTCTTTTCAGGACATTGATAAGAAGCTTCAGTCACCTGCTCTTGCGATGTACTGAGGTCAGATAGTTTCGGTGTGTCACAGAGATTGCTGCAGGTGTGCCATGATGCAAAGTTTTCTGATACGAGTCAGCAATTCACAGTGGACAGTGCCCATTAACAGCTTGTGTTTGGAGCCTACACAAAACGAGCCTACTCGAAACCTCACAATGGAAACCTTACAATTATAAACAATAGAGTTTTCATTTAAAACTACAGTCTTAGAGCCTGAATACGTCTTTAGTAAAGGTCCATTAAAAACCAATTTTTGTAGAAAAATGCCCTCTGAGTATGAAGTCAATCAGTCTTTATGCCCATTATTTTGTCAACTACTGTTTCCTTAAAGGCTAATCACCAGCTCTATGAAAGTGTCAAACAAATAAATACAGTGGAGTTTGAGTTCCTAACTTGTGTTTATTGATCGTCAGAAAACATGTTATTTCTTACTAATTGAAGGAATAAGGTTTAAAAGACCGTTGCCCCCCCCCCAACGGTGTTGGGAAACTCTAATAGGCGTCTTGCCTGTGACGTAGATGGTGGACAACAACTCTAGAAGCTGCACTTAATTTAATGCAAAATGACGAAAAGGTGTGTTGTTTTTGGCTGCAATCATTCAATGTACAGTGGGACATCTGTGAACAAATGGCCCAAAGATCCCAAAATATCCAGAAAATGGATTAAATTTGTCCACTTTAAACGGGCACTATGGAAAGGACCATCCGCTCACTCCGTTATCTGTAGCTCATTTCACTGGCGCTTTTCCAACAATATGGGCATGTAAGGACACCAGCGAAAGGTGTTCAAGAGCCTCTGTAACATGGAGGTAAACAGGGTAAGGACACTCACTTCGCCTGTTTTAGTTGGTGTTAGTTAACGTTAGCTTGACTCGCTAAACTCGGTGCTCAGATTATACTCGGCTACGTAGCTGCATTACGGAGGTTTATAGTGTCGGATGAATTCGAGTTCGACTTCGATCACATTTACGAGAATAACGGTACCACTACATTTGAGTTTAGCTTATTGCTAGGCTATTGTCATAAATAATGTTGGTTATTTAGCTAGATACTGTCATAACAGTCAGTCATAACGGTGTTTTACCGCGGCGTTGTTCAGCTGTTGTCCACCAGTGACGTCACGGTAGCGTTCAATAATTTCCGTAGCGAGCTCGGGTTTTTCCGTCAATTTAATACAATTGTCAGTTTTAAAGCAAATTAAGCTGCTATTTTCATTTTAATTCATACTTATATCTGTCAGTGACTACAATAATGTGGAATATTCATGGAGGTCCATTAAGTGGTGCTTAGCCTTTAATATTTCTTCTGAAACCAATGCTATTAACAGGCAGCTTGTCTTCATTTGCCGGAGTAACAGTATTAGTTATAGACCACAAGCCCCAGTCCAGAGGTTTTGCATGAATCTCTGTCACCTCAGCTGTTCCAGTGCTGGTGTGGTTTATATCCCCATCTTGGACTCATGCACATCTACTCCAGCATCTTTTTCTATTTGCGTCATTCTTATGGAGATTATGAAGACTGTGCGCACACAACTGATCACTGGTGTCATCAGAAATTTAAAATAGCTGCATTCACTCATTAGAACATGACTTTTAACATCTGGATAAAGTCAGGTCAGGAATGTAGAGGTTTTCACACACTCACCCTGTCACTCTCACACCAGTAGGCATTTTCATACACTCACACTGTGTCTACAGGTGTAAGTTTGAGAGTGACTGGGGGAGGTGTGATAATAGCCAATGTCACACACTTACCCAGTCACTCACACACATCTGTGGACAATTCCACACATTAATTTAGTCTCACACACACACATACACTTATGAACAGTGTTACACACTCACACATCATTCATGTGCTTTTTGATTCCATATAAATAGAGAACTATTTAAATACGCATATATTTAAACCATAGTGATGTATTGTTCAAAGCCAATAGGCTCAAGAAACATAGCCATTACATCTTTTATCAACCACTTCCTTTCAGACCCAGAACTGATGCATTTCTGGTGAATGTAGTTCTCTAGGGCTTCGCTTTGTGACTCTAAGATGCAGCTGGATTCAAAGCAGCACCTGGTCCACATTATTGCACCCAGCTCTTTTTTTAAAGCCCATGAATGTAAAGGTGATGAGATTGGATGCTTTTATATCTGCTCCTAAATTTCAAAGGCATGCTTCCTCTGCTCCTAAAACCTGGCATTATCATATTAAAAATACAGGGTTCTGGGTTTGTTTGATGGCCTCTGTTCCTATGGCTCCAAAATGACTCACATCTCACTGGAACACTGACGTCAAACAGCTCTGTAAATGACTGTAATTCCATCAGTTATTATGTGTTAAAACGGGGTGTCTTTGTCGCCTACACTGAGACCCAGAAGAACCGCGTTCCATGAGTCAGCCGAGAAACATATGCTTATCATCTCTAATTGTGGGACTGGCACCTTGACCTTAATTTATGAGTTAATTGTTGCACAAAGATGACACTAGAGGGGAAATAAATACATGAATTCAGTAGAAATAACTATATTCATTCACTATATACATCAATGATAACATTAAAATGACCTTGTTTCTGCACTCACTGTCCATTTAATCAGCTCCACTGATCACACAAGTGCCCTGTGTAGTCCTACACTTATTGAGAAGAGTTTGTTTTGCTCTGCATCCTTTGTTAGCCCTCTTCAACCTGATCTCAAAACTCCCACAGGGCCACCACAGAGTAGATATTAGTTGTGTGGTGGATTCATCACTCCCCACTGCAGCCCAGCAGCCACATTTGTATTTATTCTTAAACACATCACAAAGTCAAACTGCATATCTGTGAGAGCCTTGAAGGCCGTATGGATGTTGTTAAGATGAATAATTAATTCAGTATTACATTGTATTCTTTGATAAAGCATAAATGTGAACACTATATTCAGGAAAGTGTGTGTTCAATAATGCTCAGAGTATGTCTTTATTTAAAGTATATTGTCCACTACTTACTCATTAATGAACGTATTTAATAATCATTTTATAATGAATCATTAATTGTAACAAAGTTATTCATTGCTTTATCTACAGGTAATTACTGTGAAGCATTAAAGAGAATGTATTAAAGTGTTAGAAGTCTAAGAATGTACTAAATAATGTATTTGATACATGAAGTGGGATTTATAATATAATTTATGAGTATTAACAATCATTTGCAACATTTACAAACTAAAGCGCATGTAGTTATACTTTTATACAGTGAATTAACCCTTTATTACAGTGTAATTATGGCTTTACTAAGTGATGAATTTAACTGATCTGAGTTCATTATCATTTTCAAGCTGTGAGGCTCTGAATCCGCCAAGTTACTGCTCTGTTTTATTGTATTATAATCATTTAACTTTGTGAAGTGGTGTGTAATGAATTCAATCATTGATGCAGCGATGCATTAAAATGACTATTTACACGCTTCACTCAGACGCTTCCAGAACACCTCCAGCTGTGAAGGTTTCCACACATATTTACAGGTTCTACAAGAGAGTGCTCCATTTCCAGCATTTAGACAGGTTTATATGTATGCTCATTAACAGGCCATCCTTACCAAGCCATACACAAACAGTAACAGAAGTAATACACATTCCTGAGACAAGCAGAGTTATGTACATTAAAGCAAGATGCACAGCTACTAAAAATGTCAGACATTTACTTGGATTATGTAATGGTTCCTATTTCTAGCACTGAGCCAAAGTCATAGACCATCCCTCATTAATATAGTTTCTCATTCAAACAGCCATTTAGTAAATGATATTCTTTTTCAGGAGATATTTAGTTCTGATGTCAATGAATCGATTTGCATAAAGAAGGGGAAACAAGTTTAAAGAAGGGGAAACAAGTTTCAGCTTTCTTCTTTTAGATGAAATCAAGCTTCACTCTCACTTCAAATCTTGACCCTCGACATCTCAGCACTGTGGGTCAGGGCCTGTCAAGCAGCCAACCTGAGAAAAGGAAATAAACTAAAAAGAATATTTGCAAATCAAACTAAGAAGCTGCTGATTTCCTCATATCAGTGAACTGGCTGCAACCAACTTCTAGGACAGAACTTTGCTGATGTAGAATCAAACTCCCTGCAGATTTCTTTGAAAGGGTCTAAAATAATTGCCCCTTGGTTGTGATGACTGCACTCTACACTGACAGTGACCGGAGGTGGGGGCTGAACCCAGGACCCCATGGCTATGGAGCTGTGCATCAACAGTACCACCTGCCATGCCACAGTGATTAACATTTAATACTAAAATAATAATAATATATATATATATATATGAGTCCAGTTATTTAATGCAACAATACAATTTGCTGAGATATTTCTGTTGATGTTGTGCTTTTTCCTAATGTTGAAAATACGTATTTTGACTGAAAACGGCGTAAATGCACAACAACTGTGAACCAAGGTCGGTTAAGTTGCCTAAAGCTGAAATCTGTGATTCTGAAAGTTGCTCAGAAACATTTTGAGGAGTGTGTTGTGAAGTTAGGGCTCAGTAAAAAAGCCTCTGTGATGTGATGTGTATGATGTTTAACACTACAGGTATGATCCTGTGTAATAAAACAATGAGCTCTGGTTCTACAAGGGATTTGAGAATGACAGAAACTTTATATTAAAGGTTAATACTCACAGGCAATTTACTTTAACCTCATTCACCAGTGAAAATGGTACCACCATGGGACCACTACTGTCCAAGATTTATTTTGGAGGTATTTAATACATGATGGCTGTAGTAAAGATGAGTTCCAGATTGAAACAAGGCTCGGTCTAAAATGAAAACCAAGTCAAGACCCAAACCCATTACTTCTATGAGATCAGGTATTAATTTATGCTACTCTACTATTTCTTTCTTTCTGATTAAATACAGTTATATGATGAATTATCTAGTTATAACATGAAAATAACTCTCCAGCAAATCCAAATCATAACACAACAATAACATATATCATATAATTACAAACATAAATGTAATATCAGTTGACATTTACAGTGTCTGTTTCTAATTTTAGTCAGGTCCTTTAGTCCAAAGACACTACTGTATAAACTAACAAGATCTCCACATATTACGTGTATATACACTGAAAAGTAGCAGCCCAGATATGTAACATTTCTATGTCATGGTTGGTTAAGATCAGTAGTTTTTTCATGATCACTACGAGAGCCTTTCCCCATCGGAATAAGGGTTGGGATTAAGGTTATATTTAGAGTTGCAATTAGGGTTAAGGCTATGGTAAAGGTTAGGGCTAAGGTTATTGTCAGGTTTAAGGTTAGGTTTAGTACTTTGGTAAGGGTCAGGATTAGGTTTAGGGGCAGGCCAAGGCTGTTTTTTCACCCCGGTTATGTATTCATGTGCATGTGCATTTGGAACATTTCTATTGGTCCATTCATCATGAAATTTTTAGAAAACATGAAGTATACACTGTAAAAATTTTCTTGTAAATTTTACAGTAAAATACTGACAGCAGAGTTCCCAGCCAGTTACTGTATTTTTACAGGAACACTACTGTATTTCAAATTCACAGCATATTACTGTAATTGAGTAATACAATAATTTACTGTAAATACTGCGATTTACAATAAAATACTGTAGCAGATTTGCTGTAAATTTACAGCAATTTTTTACAGTGTAGCCGTTGTTTTCAAATGATGTAATAAACTAAATATCCACAAAAATGGAGATGTATTCTCAAGAATGGATTCTTGTTTTTCTTTTTGGAGAGTGACAATATATAAAATGCTCTTAAACCTTAGGACCCTAAGGTTAGGACTGCTTTACAGTGCTTAGTAGGGCTCAGAAATGAATGACTTCACGTTAAGTCAAGTGCTGTTATAAGGTTGTTTTTTGCCTCACTCAATCCACACATTTATCGCTTAGAAATTTGTTGAAGTTTGATTGTTTGAGCTGTGAGCTTCGCACTGCATTGTTCTCATTTAAAGCTTTATTCATTTGGGTTTGATGTTAACTCGTCTACATTTGTTTTGTTTTATCAACTGTCCACAAAACCAGAAAAACTAGCATTTTAACTTGCCATTAATCATGATTAGTCACAGAATTTTTTTAAACTATTGACTGAAATGAATCAGCGCCCTTAGTTTCTTGGAAAGTGGCCACTTTGAGTAAACCCAAATATTAGCAAATATCAAAATCAAACAAAAGCATTTGCTGTTTGAGTGTGATTCAGTGGGAACTGGATTATTTTTTTCAGTTGAAATGAGGTGGACATTTAGTGAAATCAAAAGAGGGGATAGTGTACAACCTCTGTCTATTCCAGATAGAAGACAATAATAATAAGTAATAATACAACTTCTTGTAATCATTTTGCATGTGGAGAGTTTGTGTCAGTCATCGTCTTGTGTATCGTCAGAGGTCAGTTTCTGACCACAGGACCACTGTTTGTTGGACATTGTAAAAGGCAAAGTACCCCATGGAACTGCAATGTGGCTGGCTGGCTCCTGTTTAACAAACTGCTCCACAAGGGACACAACTCAAAGATTTGCATCGATGACACTGCAGTTTTGTTAGTTGGCAAACAATTCTTAGCCCAGTATCGAGGCCCTTGTGCCATCACACTACACCATACTACTTCTGCTGTGATGAGAATCATCCTTCACAACAAATATATATTGTCACCCTCCCAAATAAAACATGCATCCACGTGTTTGTAGATTTGTAGTTTACTACATCGTTTGAACACAGCAGATGTCCTTCACATTGTGTGAAAATTTCAGTATAAATGCTCCAAAATTGCTTTTTACATAGATTTCCATTGAAAGTAAGGAGTGTTTATCCTTCTCCTAAAAAGTTACTGTTTTGGAGATACATGTTTTTATTTGTACAGCAACAATATCTCATGCCCGTAACCATGAACGTAAATGGAGACACACAAAACTAGAATGTTTCCGAATTGCATGGCAGCACAGCCTCACCGACTACAAACATGCCTTATCTAAAGCCAAATCACAGTACATCTCTTCCCTTATAGAAAACAACAAAGACAACCCTAGATTCCTTTTTAGCACTGTATCAAATCTAATTGGAAACAAAAAGGAAATCAACCCCATTGTTCCCTCTGATTTCTGTAGCAATGACTTTATGATGTTTTTTAATGATAAAATTGATTGCATTCGCCTCAAAATCCAAAATCAGTCCAAAGTCACATCGGCTCTCGTAGATGAACCACCCGCCAGCTCTGAGGTGCACTTAGACTACTTGAATTCTGTCGATGAAAATGACTTGCTTAGTTTAATTAGCTCATCTAAATCAACTACATGCTTACTGGATCCTGTACCAACACAATTATTTAAACAAATTTTACCTAAAGTCATTAGACCATTGCTCACAATAATAAACTCATCCCTCAACATTGGATATGTACCAAAACCTCTGAAACTAGCGGTAATCAAACCAATTATTAAAAAACCCAATCTTGACCCTCTCGTACTCGCAAACTACAGGCCAATTTCAAACCTCCCTTTTATTGCTAAGATTCTAGAAAAAGTCGTGTCACAGCAGTTGTGCTCTTATCTACAAAACAATGACATTCATGACATTTTTCAGTCTGGATTTAGACCAAATCACAGCACAGAAACGGCTCTAACAAGAGTAACTAATGACTTACTCCTTTCACATGATAAGGGCTATATATCTATTCTGGTGCTGCTTGACCTTAGTGCAGCATTTGATACCATAGATCATGTGATGCTTCTTGATAGGCTGGAAAATCTGGTAGGAATAAAAGGATCTGCCCTCTCTTGGTTCAGATCTTATTTATCCGATCGTTACCAATTTGTTTATCTGAATAATAAATCCTCTAATCATACTTTAGTTAAATATGGTGTTCCACAAGGATCAGTGCTCGGCCCTGTATTGTTCACACTCTACATGCTGCCACTGGGTCGACTAATCCGTAAGCATGGGATTCAATTCCACTGTTATGCTGATGACACACAACTGTATATATCAGCCAAACCCAATGATGTTGCTTGTCTACGTAAAATAACAGAATGTCTAACTGAAATTAAAGACTGGATGATGCAAAACTTTCTCATGTTAAATTCTGATAAAACTGAGGTCTTGTTACTAGGTAAAGATACTCAGATACATTCACTCAGAAATGCTGCTATTGATAATTCAACAGTAAAACACAATGCCATCATTAAAAACTTAGGGGTAGCCTTTGATTCGACTCTCACATTTGATACCCACATATCCAATACAGTCAAAACCGCCTTCTTCCACCTACGCAATATTGCCAAAATTCGGCATATTTTATCATTAAAAGATGCAGAGAAACTAGTGCATGCTTTTATAACTTCACGTCTAGACTACTGCAATGCGCTCCTGGCAGGGAGCTCGTGCAAAGCGTTACACAAGCTTCAGTTAGTTCAAAATGCAGCAGCCAGGGTGCTCACTAGAGCTAGAAAATTCGAACACATCACCCCAGTTCTCTCGTCCCTACACTGGCTACCTGTAAAATTTCGCATTGACTATAAAATACTCCTCTTAGCTTATAAATCTCTAAATGGTTTAGGCCCGCAGTATCTTACTGAACTTCTCATACCTTATCGCCCGTCACGTACACTTCGTTCACAGGATGCCCATCTACTCTTTGTTCCTCGCATTAAGAAAAACACAGCAGGAGGAAGAGCCTTTTCTCACAAAGCTCCTCAACTCTGGAATAGCCTTCCGGTTACTGTTCGGGGCTCAGACACACTCTCAATCTTTAAATCTAGATTAAAAACCTACCTTTTTAAACAAGCTTTTGGTTAATCACTCACCTTCAGGTTACTCCTTCTATATTGGTGTTCGGGCTGGTTTTCATATTATCACTGTTCTGTGTTAACCCTGTCATATCACCATAGCTACATCATTCTTAGTTAGCTGTGTAGTAACCGCCAACACGCTGTCTGTCGCTGGGTTCTCTTGCCTGACCAGTGGAAGCTTTTTTCGCAGGACAAATTTCCCCGTTCTTTACCATGACCCTACTAACCTCTGTGTTTTTATTTGTTCCCTTTGTCTGGCTTTCTTTCTCCTGTCTCTCTCTCATGCTTTGAGATGTCCTGCTGCTCTCCAGGTGTTGCCCTGATCCAGCCCCTGTGTGTCCTGTACAAGATCCTGTCCTTGTCTCATCTACACTATCATGCTTGGCCATGCTGTTTTATTTCAGATTAACTCTGCACCTAATTTTAACTCACACTGAATCCCTGATCACCTCCTCCTTCATCAGACTCATACATCACTAATATCATCATCCTCACCATTTTCATTTCTGCTTCTCCATCATCACTAATATACTACATTTATATTACTATAACCCCTTCATCGGTCATTTCACTTTTACTTCTGTTCTCTGTTGTGTCTCCGGTGTCGACCCGAGGAGGATGGGTTCCCCGTATGAGTCTTGGTTCCTTCCAAGGTTTCTTCCTCGTGTGCTGAGGGAGTTTTTCCTTGCCACTGCTTGCTCATAGGAGGCTTGGACCCGGATCTCTGTAAAGCTGCTTTGTGACGACTTTTTGTTGTGAAAAGCGCTATATAAATAAAATTTGATTGATTTGATTGATTGACAATATCTTGCCAGCGCTGGTCCACTGGTGGTCCCATTCCATTGCTGGAGGATTGAGAGGGGGCTGATAACCAACTGTTGATGTACAGCAAATGTTGTGTGTTTCTAATGTGTTTCCAGTGCTATGCCACGTTGCGCAGATGTCAAAACACAATATTACAACACCTTCCATAAGGATCTATATGTTTATATGCATTACTTCAATATATTGGAGGTATCATAATGGGTTCTTCAGTAGAAAAGACTGAAATGCAATGACTCTACACACAAACATTTTCATCATACACTGATTTGGGGACATTCTTGTAAGTACCACAGATCAGACACAACATATATACAGTGTAAAATAGCTCTTAGAACACATTAATATAATTTAAAGCTCTATAGGCATATGTAAAATGATACAGGCCAACTTCCAGAGCAGGAATATGTATATACAACTTTCTATTTCTGTACAAAGTTCAGTACAAATTGAACAAATTAATTGTTATGGTTTGGTACAGTGAGTGTTAGAGCGGCTCACTGTCGGCAGTGAAAATTCACAATATTATAACTTCTGATAAATGCAGATGGTCAATACTGGATGCAGTGCACAATTTCCAACGTCTTGCCTATTACCATATTAGATAATGATAATATATATATATTCGCACTGAATGTCTTTAAAAAGCAGCCAGGAAATTTCAAATACTGTACAGTGTCCAAAGAGAGGGACACATCTGTTTATTTGAGGAGTCTGTTGGTGGGTGTTTACTGGCATCCTCTGTGTAAAGGTAATAAGGTAGTTTGCAGTATGATAAGTGAGAAACACCTCTCTTCTTTCCTCCTCCAGGGAGCCCAGGCAGGGCATCCTGGGTTACGTCGAAGTTCAGTCATGTGACGGTCACCATGGAAACCATGCTGGCATTGGTCTAGTGTGCTCAGGCGAAGGAGATCTCTGATTTAGATGCGATGTTGTCAGCTTCGTGGTAGCTCTTGCCGTTTAAGTGTTCGCTGTGGCCGTCGATGCTGTAGCAGCCCTGGACTTCTGTGATGGACGAGGCCGTGTAGGAGGCAGACCTCAGAGCGTCTGAGTGGTTCACAGTGCTGCCGAACTGGATTCTGTACTGGTTCCAGTGCCTCCGTAATACACCTTGAACCTGCAGGAAGAAAGATTGGCTTTGGTTATCCCCAGAAAAAAGTCATCTTCAAGACAGTGCTGTATTTTAGTGGATAGGGTTAAACACGGGGAGGGAGGGTGGTGATGGTACAGGTCACACCTTACCTCATAGCCACTCTAGTTATCATAGTAACAGAGCAGTTATGAGTAGAGATGGGCCTGATCGAATCCTATATAACGTCATTCACTTAAATATCACACATATCTGTCCAAGCCACTGATCCATATTCCATTCCGGAGCTAGTGTTGGACCATGAACCAGCCATAACGTAATGTAATGAGATGCGTTACCGATCAACGTTCCACATTTTACCATGAACCTTCTGGAGCTTCAGTCTGTAATGGTGATGTTCCACTGCATGGGATTGGCTCAACTCAACTCAACTTGGCTCAATACGACTTTGGCCACTTTTCCACTAGCGCAATTCCCCCAAGAATTGGAGCAGAAGATGTCTCAAAACCCTCTGTCTAACAGGAACTGTGTGCTTTACAAACCACAACAAGGTTGACAGTAAAGTTAGTTGCTGTTTACTCGTTCTGTATTCACGTGTTGTTTTTGTTTGTTGGACTGAACATGGTTCTGCGCTCCAGTTCTCACAGATCACACTTTTTCTGTTTGCGTGTTCAACTTTAGTTTGTTTTGTTGGCCACTGATCTGAGGAGCATCTGAACCTCTTTAAAACACCTTGGGGTAATGCTACGAGCTGCAAGTTGTGAGTTTGATAAAAACAGACTAGATATAATTTGCCTTCCACAACATACACACTACTGATATAGTAAAAAGAGGATAAATGTGTGGGTGTAGGTGAATGTGACAGGAGTAGGAGTGTAACATAAATTCTTCTGTAATGCATTTAAATCAATGAATTATGTGTATATTTTTGCTCTTCCAATAATGAGTGTTGTGTGTGTGTGTTTTTTTTTTCGGCTTACCCTTAAACTTTCGATGTACCCTTAAACACAAAGCCAGTCAGTATTGGATGGTAAATAATTGTTTTTAACATCGCAGCCACAGTTAATTGTTCCCAGTAAACATTTAGCCGTTGATTCAACGTTGAAATAACGTAATGACTGCCGTCTAATCAACGTTCTCTTAAGGTTGAAAATGAAAGTTGAAAAGACGTCCAAACACAGACATTGAAAAGACGACTATTAGACGTATTTTGGACGTCCATTGACGTTATTAATTGGTCCCGAAATAAATTACTTGTATAAAACGCGTTTTGGACGTCCACTGACATTATCGATTGGTCACCACTTAACTAACTTATTAAGATGGATTTTGGACGTCCATTGACGTTTAAAACATGTCCTTGACGGACAGACTACTTTTAGACCTATTTTGAACGTCCAGGGATGTTCCTTGTTTACTGGGTTGGTTGTTCATATTATTTGATATAGAACAATGCTATTTACCATTCTATGCATTGCTCTGTTGTTGCGGAGCAAGTTATTAACGTTATATTAAATAACGTTGTGAATGCAATATTTACCTTTTGCACAGCTTTGCTCTGGCAACAAAGCGCCCGAACGTGACATTCTCACATTATATCCAGACACATCTAAATCCGATACTAAACCACCCACAAGTGTGACTTAAATTCATTTGGAAAAAAGTGAAATTCCATGAGGCAGTTTGTTTTTTAAATTGCAATGAATATTCCTAGATTGTTAGCTAGTTAAATCATGTTCTGTGCTCAAAGCTAGCAACGGTAAACCAGGGTCCCACCTTTCTGCAGAAGCAAGCATATTCTAAATTACATGCTGCTGTTGAGAGAAGTGTTGGTGTTGAACAGCCAGAGTAATAAAAGTAAGCAACTAATGGCAGCATTAATACAGTCATCTTGTATTTGAAGGAGGTCAGAATTTTGTCATATTTCCATTGGTATTTTTAAGCTGTCAGAAATTTCCAAAATACCGTTCCCTATAAATATCACCGAAATAATGGACGTAAGTTTGATGAAGGCTACTGATGTGATTCTTCTCATTTCATTCCTTGATTCTTCAGAGGGAACCGCTTTAGTGGATCAGAGTGGAGCGTAAAGACAAGTCCCATCATCATTTTCCTCTCACTCTTTAATGACATGCTCTTCTGCTTCCAATCCCTCCTCATCTGCCTGGCCTTGGGTAACTACACAATGAACTTCTGACCCAGTCATGTTCCCCAGCATGTACACTGGTCTTTGTCTGCTTTCTTTCCTTGTTTATTAGTTTGCTCATGTCTCCTGATTTTGTTTCCCTGCCGTTTTCATTCCCTGTGTGTGAGTATTTACTGTTGCCATACCATGCTTCTCTTCCTTTTTTCTCTGTATATAACCTATGATCTTTGTCTCTCATCTTACTTGGTGTACTGTCTACTGAAGACAAACTAAATCAGTTTAGAGTTTACAATCTACTTAATTACTTTCTCTTCAACAGTGAACACTTAAATGCATAAATAAAGAATAAAGATTGATTTAGTACACAGTAAATAGCAGGTGTACTCTGATTGGTTGTCTACTCTAGTTCTTGTAATTAATAATGGATTTTTCTGCTCACTTCATGGACTTAAATAAGCCAAACAACTCACACCAACATTCCGCCTCTGTCTTCATTGTTTTGCCATTGTCACTCCAGCCTTCAAGCAGTGCTCATAAATCATTAACTTACAAAACACTAGACGTCATTTAAACCCACTTCTTCAGCAGCACACTGTACACGGACAGACGCAGTGTCTTTAATTATCCAGCACTGAGGCCCAAAGAGACGACAGCAGTTAATGCTTCAGGACCAGATTCTGCCTCTAATTTCAGTCAAGGGAGAAGGATGAGATACACTCTGGGACTGCACGGGTCTACAAGACAGCTGCATTAGGCACTGTGAAGGTTTCAGTAACATTCTCTTGAGCGGTAGCGAATAACATTTATTAGTAATTAATAGTTCACTGAAAATCATGAATCTTTCATTATTCTGCCATGTTTGAGCACATCAGCTGTGTGTAAACTATATACAACTGTGTAATCCATGGACAAATAGAAAATAGAGTTGTGACATATTGTACAGATTGGAAAATATCAATATTATACTTTTAATGATAACAAAAACACATATTGTGATAATAGTAATACTTTTACTTGTTGTCCTAATGATGCCATGCAGTTATGCGTAATATGGCATATGTTCATTGAGGAAGTCATTGAGGCGCAACAGCAGTCTGGTGGAACGTGGCTCTATGGTGGAGGAGTTTGTTTCAAAATGGGGAGTGGGTTTAGTTACAAAACTTCAGCTGTACAACAAACCACTGTAATGTGTA